>NC_092691.1:9173209-9473209 GCF_964275005.1 Diadema setosum | reverse complement strand
ATGTATTAGATGGGAACTCCATTACCATGGGAACAGAATCAGTCGGGCCTGCAAGGGTCTGCTTTGGGCGAAATCAGCTTGCGCAGTATTTATAAGCAGACAAGAGTAACGCTTTATCGAGTGGGTTTTCAAACCTCAAGGAGGCTCAAAAATCCGCCCACAGTATAAACGGGGTAAAAAAATGCCATAGAGGAGGAAAACATTTTTTAAACGTGTGAATGCTATGAACAGTAAAAGTCAAGGTCAAAAGGTGCTATATTTGTTCATCACATCCGATCTACCACATGAAATGTCCTAGAGATGTAATCAACTGTTCATATTAAATGGTTGATATCAGTAGCACATAACATAATACATGTAGTATTATGTTAAAACTATGTAGTGTACAATAAAATTTGTCATAAATTGCAAATTTTGCTCTTCCCATTGACCTTGAATTGTTGCCGACACATATAATTTTGTCCGTGTCAAATGTTAATGAGAAATACATGTACATGGACTTTGACAGTGGCTTCTTCTGCCTGACCTTCAAATGATTTATGAGATTTAATGTGTTGGCAGTTGTGCTATATATCACCATCATTTGAAAATTGAAATATTTATTAATTCCAAGGTGGGATATGACAGGATGATTTGCTTTCAGACAAAAGGGTAAACAGTACTCATTATGTCTTCTAACACTCAAACAAGTGGTGTACAGAACCTGTTTCATGGCCATGAAATATAATGGCCAGCACATTGTTAATACTACATCTAGTGAAGTACATTGCCCTCCGGAAATCTGACTAACTTGCATCATGTCTCACAGTGTTTCACTCATGACAGAGTAGTAAAGTATCAATTTATGTATTTATTTGATATTCTTTAATAGTATTCAAAATCTGATACGGCAGAAGCAGAAATTTACCACTAATCAAACAATATTCAGTGAATCCATCAATAAGGTACCTTTTGAGGGGAACTTGATTCCATATTCAAGTTTACAAGTCTTTCAGTGGTTTGTACATGAAATCATTTTGGAAGGAAATGTGTTATATGTGCCCAAATCAGCTGCGAACTTTCTTTTTTTTTCGGGGGGGGGGGGGGGGGAACACAAAACTATCATAACTGACTCATTGTTATTGTAGATTTATTTGATAGGAGGGAAATAATATTTCTTCATTTTACCATTAAAAAAAAAAAATGTTGCTTAAAGGGAATGCAAACCCAAAGAGAAATGTGGATTGAGTGAAAGCAGCAACATTAACAGAAAAGATCAATGGAAGTTTGAGGAAAATCGGACAATCGATGCAAAAGTTATATATTTTTAAAGTTTTGGTGTTTGAACCGCTGGATTAGGAGACTACTAGAGGTTATGACGTATGAGTGGACAACAATATAAAGAAAATATAAAGAAAATTCCACAAAAATTCATTTTTCATGAAAATTACAAATTCCATCAACTTGATACTGACATGTGTTAAGGGAAGCAATCATTCCCCCTGCTTTCAATCCCCCTGCTTTCTGAAAGCGGTTAGTCAAGTGCTCTTTCATAATGCTAGAAAAGCGAATTTTTGTTGAATTTTCTTTGTATTGTTGTCCACCCATATGTCATAACCTCTAGTAGTCTCCTCATCCAGCGGGTCCAACACCAAAATTTTAAAAATTCATATCTTTTGCATCGATTCTCCAATCTTCCTCAAACTTTCACTGATGTGTTCTACTCATGTTGCTGCTTTCACTCAATCCACATTGGTCTTTGGGTTTGCGTTCCCTTTAATGTGTGTGTATGTGATTTGTATTTTTTTTACACAGTAGACTGTACATTTCTTAGCATTGTTATTTTCTTGAGTTGCTTAAATGTTTGATACTTGTTTCAACTCTTCTAGCCACCACCAAGAGATGAAAGCTTTTTCATGCCTTGGCCTAGAATTGATCTTCTTAGTAGGAGGACTGCTTCCGTGGCTCATTGCACTGCTTCCTACTGGTCTCTGTGTGAGTCGTTTGGTGAGTATCCAGCATAGGGGAGCACCATGCCATACCCTGGATAATGGCATTGTGTAGCGCCATTTCTTGTTCGTAAAATATGCAATATACATACTGCCATCATGGCGGCCAAATCTTAGCAGACTCAGCGATAATGATCCCATTGGCAATTAGCCCTGTTATGACTTGCTTTTTTTAATCAAATTGTAATTACCTCCGCCAAGGGAGGAGGTTATGTTTTCGTTACCGTTGGTTTGTTGGTTTGTTGGTTTGTTTGTTTGTCCGTATGCAAAATAACTCAAAAAGTAGTTAAGTGATTTGAATGGAACTGACAGAAAAGGTTGAGAATGACACAAGTAACAAATGATTAAATTTTGGCAGTGATCCGATAATTTTGGGGGAATTTATGATGGATTTTTTATATTTTGACAGGTAGGGTCAATGAATTTAAGAATTCAAGCTGCGCATTTTTGAGGTTTGCAAACACGCACTAAAGTGTGTGCTCCAGTTTCTGCAGCTGGGCGAGGCTTGCCATGCAGCTGAGGGTTTATAACGTTACAAAGGCTTCTGTATTGGGAAATCAGGCGATTTTTCAGCATGTATACCTATTGGTGGAAATCACTGATCTCTATGGAAGAGCCCAAAGAACTTTTCCTCAGTGGTGGAGAGGAGAAAAATCTCTTTTGGAAGAAGCAAGGTCAACCGTGTTTTAACATGCTATTACAATTTTGAACAGTAATTCAGAATGAGGTCATTTCAATCCACAAACTCATCTTATGATGACTTAAAGGGATCGTATAATTTTGGTTGAGACCTAATTTTAGGATTCTAACATTTGTATTGGTGAGATAATGAGAAACCCCTTATGAAATATGAAAGAGCATGTAATTCCATGAGGAATTCAATGTTTATTTGATGAAAATTGGTTTTGAACTGGCTGAGATATCCAAAAAAAAGAGGGATTCTAATTAAGTGTGGGACCCACACTTCATTATGATCGCTTTGTTTTACTTTGTTTTTGGATGTTCTAGTCATTCTAAACCCGATTTTCATCAAATAAAATTTGAATTCCTCTTAAAATGGTATGTTCTGTACTCTTTCATAAGTGTTTTCTTGGTATCTCGCAAAAAGTTAAAAGCCGAATTCTCATCTCCACCAATACTGTACTATATCCCTTTAATAAGTCTTTAATAGGTGGATTGGTAACTTCAGTCCGGTGATACTCTCTGTGTGTGACACTGAGATCACTGGTGTGGTGTGTGTAAGGAGCGCTGATGTTATGATGCTGCTGCACTGCCAAGCTTATCGTGGCAACAAAATTTATCTTCCATAACGCACTACAAATTACTGTCACCCATTGGTTGGTACAAGGGTATAGCACCAGGAAAATGAAAATAATTCAGCAAAGTCGCGGATTTCTATTTGATAAACCTGGGTTACAAAAGCCACATCTTATGCTGATTTGATATTTTGGGAGAGTACACTGATTATTAATGGCTGCTACTGATATTCATGGATCACTACAACTTTTGATTTTCCTTTGTGACACCCACACAATATCAGTTTTCATTTGGTAGAATGAACTAAGATGGAACCATTTAAAACATTAGTATGCACGTCATGTCTTGAAGTGTTCTTTTGGAGAGGAAGGGATTGTATGAGACTCCAGTAAAGAAGACTGTGAGTGCTCTGTTGTCATTGACAACAGTCATTGATGATTGTTATTGATAACAACAATAAAATTAAAGGCATAATTTACCATTTGCAGATGAAACAAAAACCCAGCATTAGTGCTTTAAAATAGTTCTGAAATGTGAGTTAGGGATAGAAACAACCAGTGTAAAAATTTGAACCAGTATGATTGATGTTAAGTATTGTTAACGGTGAGGATTTTATTTTATTGTGTATTCATCTATAGGTAGAGAGGAGTGGGTATTAAAATGGAGTTGTTGTAAAGATTTTAACAATAACAAACGATGTGACTTTTTGAAGAATGGCGAGTATGTGTGAGAGAAGAAAGGAGTGTGAAGGCTTGTTTTGTCTGTCTCTGTGAATAGAAACCCCTCGGCACCTGCTGTCTCACTTAGGTGAATAGGGAGTTTTCGATTGGGTGAACGAGAAGGACGTGCCGCCGAGCGCAACCGTACGTCAAGGCGTCACGTCTGTACGTTGACCCGCTGCTAAAACACATTTCGATTTCGGGCACCGGCGTCACGTCTCGTGCGTGGCGTGTGCAGGAGGCAACCTGTGCCTTGCGTGCATATACTAGTATGCGGAATTTGTGACTCGTTTCTGTACTTGTAATATTTATTTTGTCTTTGACTAGATGCGTATCCTGGGAGGAATTATGTGGATTTTAAAACATGATGCATGGTAAGACTACTAGGCAAATGCACTGCTGCACTAGCTAGGCCAAAAGCACCAAGATCTGTTTGCGTAAAGCATTACGTGTGAATGCATGTGTGGGACTACGGTAGGCAGTTGAAAGTGCGAAACAGTGAAAACGGACAAATAAAGTAGGTACCAGAGGCTGTAGTTTGTGTGTCAGCGCTGCTGCTGTGACGTATCAAGATCATAAGCTTTCATGTAATTAGAATATAAATATTCTCTCGAAAGAAAAAGGAAAACTGGTGAACTGAGCACGGATTTCCCGAGAGTCATCGTGCTCTTTCGCACGATACCCGAGAGGAGTGTGACGTCATAGCAAGAGTGGGTTGAGCGCGGCGCAACCGATTTGGGTGGACGGTGATAACCGGGGTTAACGCGTTCGAAATTTGTGCGATGAGCCGAGGGTCGACACTCGCGCATGCGCAGTACGTAAAAACTACGTCATAACAGGGTGACGCCTGGCTCAACGTGCAAATCGAAAAGTCCCTAATGACAGTCAGGAAGGGCGTGGAGATGACACAGTCTTCTCTCACAGCAGACTCTGACTTCACACCTTCCAAGGTCTGCTTGTCTGCTCTTATGGTAGTGTGAGTGTGCCTGTGTTTGTGTGTGGTGTGTGTGTGTGTGTGTGTGTGTGCGTGTGTGTGTTTCTTTCATTGTCTGACGTTAGAATAATTTTATACCACATGTGTGAGAGTCAATAATAATAACTGATAGTTGTATTTGTTTGTTTGTTTTTTTAACACAAAATTAATGTTCAAGGTTTCAGTGAAATGTAAATGCACGATCAAGTGATTCCTGAACAACATTTATAATAGCTGGGGAGAGGGCAGTGGTAACCCCTGTCAAAGCAAGCGGCAGGAGCTATTATAAATCATCCACTTTTAGCTGGAAAAGTTTGGATTAATAGTCACTTTATGCCGGAACAGTATAGATGATATAACATGGAGAAGTACAAATATTGTCAGTGTTGTGTAAGGATTCACAATGGTGGCGGTTGGTATTAACATCGAAGCACTGATTCCATGTGATTCCATAGACTGATTCCATAGACATGGCCTATACCATGCTAGCTCACAAGAAATGCTGCATTATCCCTGTCAAAATCTTATTCTTAAAGTTTCATATCAGGAGATATAATGAGAAAGAAATCTTCATTGAATTAAAGAGAATCAAGATTTAAATATATCTTGAACTCTTCCTGTTTAAACCAAGTTAATTGAAAAAGGATTTTTGTGCTCATATGCAATAGTACCATCTCATAAATCTTTTATATTGCCATTATCGTATACTTTTACAACATTTCATGAATTAACATAGAATTAAAACCCTATTAAACTGCAAATGTCAGTAGCCTTCAAAACATGATTGTCTTTCGTATTAAAATGTCATTTCAATTCTAATCACCTTGGTTACAAGAGTACGCAACATCTTATGTAGTGTGATTATTAGAAGTTTGAATTCTTACCCATTGTGCAAATACAACTTGTACCTGTATCTTCTGATAGGAACTTTGATGAATGTTTTCCTAAATGTGATATGCTTTTATCTCTGAGTTTAGATATACTAAATGAAAAAAAAAAGTATAGCATTGTCATGTCTTATACACTGTTTGTTCTCTCTTTTTTTATTTTTTGTGCAGACGGCAACTGCTCAAGAAGAAGGCATTGACAGTATGAGTGGCAGGAATCCGACAAAGAAAACAGGTTTGTGCATGATACTCATCACAGCTCTGCTGTGCTCAGTATATCAAAGCTCCATTCAATGGGGCAGGTTTCGGTGATATAAAGAATTACATCAAGTATGCTTGGTATACCATAGAGGTGGTTTGGTAGAAATGTTGAAGGATTCAACTATGTAATGGTTTATAAAAATCAGTTGTAATGAGCAATTTGATCTCATATGGCCATTGTTTATCAAAGAGGTGTCTGTTGACACTTAGTTTGCTCATAGTTTCACTTTCTGTCCCATTTAGGTTCATGTTTGTACAATTCATAATCAATACACTATGTCCATAACTTTCTGAGTGTATGCTTTATTGCGTCTGTCAACATTTGAATGGGGAAAAAAAAGTAATAGAGCAAACTTTCTAGAGAAGTGGTTGCTGCCTCAACAATTGAATAACAGTGATGAGTACACTTATAGGAAATTCACCTTATTCTTCTTTTTGCAGAAGAGTAACTATGCTATGCACTAAAGATGAATGGATTTGATACTGCCTGCCTACCACAACATACATGTACATTAAAAGATTTGGCTACTTCTGAAAAGTAAAAGGGTATAACTTGGCTCTCCATTTGCAAATTCCCACAAACAATGAAATACTACAAATTGGCATACAATGAAGATCGATAGTTTATTTTCAAACTCATTCTTCATAACTACATTATAGGTCAGATAATTTCTTTGCTGATTAATATTATGACAACGGATGTTGTCAGGACACAACGATTATATGTGACCCTGCACCACAAAACCAACAAAAAGTCACCAGACATGGATTTTTAGTTGAATGGAATGGAATGGAATGGTTTATTGATCAAACTTCGCAGCCGAACGGCTGAGTTGTGGGAAGTTAAGGGCAGATTCTGAAAGAGCAGACTCTAAGCTTTAAAATGATGTATAACTCAATTCAAGTGGATTTTCCTAACCTTTATAAATATTGGAAAGAGAGCCACACTCTAGAAAAGTATGAACTGAGAAAAGAGGCTCTGAAGTACAGCGTCTATTTAAGCGCTTACTAAGCCATGCCTACCTGTGCCATGAATGGGACAAAAAATAATCATGTTAATCCACTGTAGCAACAACAATGAAGGGATTATCAGATTGAGCTGAAATTAAGCATGCTCTATTTACACATTCTGCCCATGATAAATGCCAGATTTCACAGCACTAGCGCCATCCTATTAAAAATTTATAGACTTGAAAGTAAAGAGTGTGCATAGGATTTTCAAGAAATGAAAAGAGGCCTCTAAGAAACATCTGATCACACTGCTCTACCAAAAAAGTGGGTTGTTGAAAAATTGCTGAAAACCCACTTTCCTATTCAATTTATGATCCCAAACTAGAGATTAATGTAGAAGAAGAATAGCTCTTTCAGAAAATATGGAAAACTCAAAATTGACTTGGTTGACCCATTTCACCTTTCTTGAGTCCTCACATAAAATCAAGGGGTGCGACTTTTTGTTTTGTGATGCACGGTCACATATCATCTTAGAAAGTTTTCACGAAGACAGTTGATGGAAAGTTTTGATGTTGTGGCATGCATACCTCATTGGTTTTAGGTTGAAAGTGCCTTGTACATTGAGTTTCTTCCTGGTGAGACCCCTGGACATTTTGCCAATTACAGGTCGGCCTCGATTATCTGGCCATCTCTTTTCGGGACATGCTCACGCAGTGAAGATGAAAAAAATGATTTCAAACTCAATTAAAACTTCTACAAAACTCACACAACTTATCTATAATATACCCAACAAAAATGTGCAATGAATTTTACATTAAACTGTTATAATTTCAGTAAAAAGCAGACTATAATATTCAGTATGCTAGCATAGATTACACACACCACTGTTACGATGTATGCTACCTACTATTTAGCTAACACTGGACTGGCAGCTACATTGTACATACACTACACTGTATAAACCATAAACATGGTTTGTCCCATATCTGGCCAAATCACTTATCCAGACAGGTGCTGTTCCTGACATGGCTGGATAACAGAAGTTGGACTGTATGGTACTTTTTAAAAAAGAACATTCAAATTTGATGTGCTTATCATTCCTCACCGTGTCAATTGTTTTGCATGTCAATCTTATTTATTGTAGTTATTGTTGTTTTAATTGTCCCATGGCATGTATCTTTTTCTTATAGAAAAGACAAAAATTGAAAAGGGGCGTGTGCATCCCCCCTTTAATTTCTTTTTTTTTTTTTTTTTTTGAAGAAACCATCTTTGTTAGCCGATTGTAGTGGCACCAGAAATATTTTTGTGCCCTCTGTGGAATTCCTGGATCCACCCCTGGCAATTGTTTTATTTTTATACCCCCGCCAAACGAAGTTTGAAGGGGGTATATAGGAATCAGCGGACGGTCGGGCGGTCGGTCGGGCGGTCGGGCGGTCTGGCGGTCGGTCCGTTGCAAATCTTGCGTCGCGAACTACTTCCTCAGTTTTCAACCGATTCCCATAAAACTTGGCACAGATGTGTGCCTTGGGTTGTAGATGTGCAAGACGTATTTTTTGACAGTACCCAAAAGTACGTTGCCATGGTAACGGCATATTATGGGCAAAAATGGGTACAAATCTTGCGTCGCGAACTCCTCCCACAGTTTTTGATCAATTTTTATGAAATTAGGTACAGATGTTCATCTGAATATGTTAATGTGCAAGACACATATTTCCGCAGTGGCAAAAAGTGCGTTGCCATGGTAACGGCATGTTCAATTCAATTCAATTCAATTCAATTCGTTTATTCATCTCATTTTCGGATAAAACAATACAACAGTATTGGATTTTACAATACGCAAAAGGATAATCAATCATTTACATATAACAGTGAAAATGAAAAAAGAGAACTTGAGAAAAGCCAAAAGGCCTTGTGAAGTAAGTTCCCTTACGATTATGCACAAAATAATTGATTTTTAAGGTACAAAGTGTATACATGGACAGAAAACCAACAAATACAACAAAATAACATAACAAAACAAAACAAAACCATAAGACAAATGATATGATAAATTGACTATGACTATGTGTGATTTGCTAGAAGGTATATTTTCAAAAATTTCTTAAATGAGGACAGGCTATTGCGTGAACAAATATCTCTAGGAATTGAATACCAGATTAACGGAAATTGGTGACGTACGGAGTTTGAAACCAGATTTGTTTTTACTACCCACATATGAAATCTATTGCAATTTCGTGTATTGTATTTATGAATTTCATTATTAGTTGAAAACATACATGAAATATTATGAGGTAACATATCTTATTGGTAAAATATAGGGCAAAATGCTTCATGGCAAAACTGCTTCATCAGTGTTCTTCCAATTCTCATGGAATTCATATTGAATGTTTGTCTTAGGATATAGGTCAGCATGACACATTTCTTGACAGTGACAAAAAGTATGTTGCCATGGTAACAGCTCACATATTATGAGCCAAAATGATGGAAAATTTTGTGTTGCAAACTACTTCCTCAGTTTTTGCCCAATTTCCATGAAACTTGGTACAGATGTGTGCCTTTGGTTGTAGATGTGCAAGACGCATTTTTCGACAGTACCCGAAAGTACGTTGCCATGGTAACGGCATATTAATGGCAGAAGATCAAGGAAAGATCTTGCGGATTTAACTACTTCCTCAGTTTTTTGACCAAAGCTTATGAAATGTTGTTTTGACCAAAGCTTATGAAATGTTGTTTGGCAGGGGTATAACCAGTTGCTGTAGCGACATTTCTAGTTAGTCCCTAATTTCCCCGTGTTGATTTTGTTTTCATCTACCAGGTAATGATGAAGAACCTGTGAGAAAGAAGCTCAGGATGCAGCCCTCCGCCTCCACCTCGTCCTCTTCCTCAAAGTTCCAGTTTCCCAAGACTCTGGAGGAGTTCAAGTACAAGTTTAATGAAAGTAAGGTCTGTGATGGGGCACAAGTTGTGATGTATTTGCGTGTGTAAGCATGTGTGCCTGTTCATGCATGTATATTTGGTGTCTTCGAAGGGAGAGTCCATCCTGATATTTTGAACGTTGCTTTGTATGAGAATAGGAAAACCAGCTAGAGGTAGATCATTGACGATTTTTGGAGAAAAATAGAGACACACTATTAAAAAAAGTCATGAATTGGAGAAGTTTATAGAGTACGACAAATTGACATCTCTGTGTGATCTTGGTATTGAGCAGCTCTCCTGTGGGTTATTAAAGCACAAAAATTCATTCATTATTTTTCTCTATAGAAATTGGTGTTTGTTTGTTTGTTTGTTTGTTTTAAGACCTGGTCTTCCTATACAGTTAGAGTAATACGTTGTGCATGTCTTCCTCGGGGATAAGCTTTGTTCATACCTGGATATTTTAGAAAAATGAAAATTCTTGAATTCTTTGAGCAAAACAAATGAGAGCTGTTCAGGAGTAGTTTCATACATACATAGTTGCCAATATGTCTTACTCTCTGAACTTCTACAATTTACATAAATTCTGTATTGCTTCCAATCTTTCTCAATCATCCATTGATTTTCCTTTTTTTTTTCCCTTATACACCATGTATAGGCCTATGTATGGTGGTATTAGGAGATTGTAGAATTTTCCAGGAATGTCTGTTTTCTCTTTCTATATAAGAGTTGAGCTTCATAATACTTCAGATCCATGAAGTGAATGGTTTAGGCAGTTCTTCAAATTAAGTGAACTTGACCAGAAAGAAAGTGTAGCCTGTGAAACATATCCAGCCTGAAAGGAAATGACAGTGAGCTGGCTGTTTGAGCAGCACAACTACTGTAAGAGGTTCAAGAGTATGTGCAAGAAGTTCCTGGTTCAAGCCCTTGAGTGAGACCAGCCGAGCCAGTGTTGTTAATCACGTGCCATTCCATCTACATGTACTGTATACACCGAATATTTCTCGAGGTTTTTATTTTCTTGCATTTCGTGAGTCGGGTGCTATTCACGAAATTAAAAACACACGAAAATATTGACTCTATTCCCAATGTGGATGTGACGTACATGTACGCGTGTACATTACATTTCTCCGTTCAGTACAGGACTCCATGATCGCGAATTTAACCACTTGCGAAATCGTCAGAAATTCCCGATTCGCGAAAATTTAGACTTGTGAAATATATGGCATATACAGTACAAAGCAGCAGAGCACACTGTCCTTCGAGTAATACATGAAGAAAAAAATTCTTCTTGAGAGTCTCTTACTGGCAAAAATATGAATATGATAATGATGATGATATAAAAGAAAAATCCTGCTCCTCTGCTGTGAAGAACAACGTGCCGCCTTTGAAAGGCTCCATTACGATTTTACACACTTGAGAAATATGAAAGAATTTTAGCCGCCCGTGGTGGTGTTGCCCAAGGTAATACGATTGTTACATTTGTAGTTAGAATCAGTGAATGGTATCAATACTATTCCAAAAAGAAGCCTCTAAAGATTGTAATTGTATACCCACCCATAACGGCTTTCTCCCTCTTTTCTAGCCTTCCTTTCAGTTTCATTTCCCACCGTATGTGAGGCAGAGACACAGAAATTGACAAGTTGACATAGACGATAGAGGGAGAAAAAACAAACAGAATGTTTGACTCTCAATTTCACTGGGAAGTGAAACCATATTGATAAAGTAAAAACAGACCATTGATGTGTTCAGTGTACAGCAGGATAAAAGGATCAATATTAAATTCCCATTAGCATGGGGATACATGGGCCCATCGGTAAATATGGGCATTGAAGCGTACACTTGTTGGTAACAGTCGACTCCAGTCAAGATTCTCACAGCTGTGTTTGTACTCACATACAACTGTACATATCAGTGATACAAAAGCTGTACACAGTTCTTTGCGAGGGTTTCTCAAATGCTAATATATCAGATCTAGGGGTCAGCTTTCCCAATTCATGGTATCCACACGCTTCCGGGTGACCAATTGAATTGAGTTTTATTGTCATCTGCAGTCTTTGTAACTTGTCCAGGGTATTTCCTCTTGAAATGCTTTTTTGTTATCAAGATAGTGCCATAGAGTAAGAGCATCCAAAAATGTTCTACTTCAAGCATATGTTAGTGGATAGTGACTGAAGGTGGAGTAATTGATAGTGTTCATACATCCATTCAGCACACTGCAGTCATTATCCATGGTAGTAGTTTCATTGTTTCAATTACAATTCAGGGACAACAATATGCGCTGATCATGTGACAAGAGAAGATTGCAGCAGTTGACCTCTGTGCAGCAATATCTTTGCAGATTCAATCTTGTACCTTTACCATGAAGTACATGGATTTAAAGAAGACAGACCAACAATTTGTTGCACAATTCCTTATCATTCTCACGATATTTGAAGATTTGGACTAAACTGAATAGTCCACTTCCTTTATTAAAAAAAAAACCCAGAAAGAAATAGAAATATGATTAGTATACGATTGTACAATATATCATAATAATCCATAGGAAGTGGCAGAACCAGTAAAAGCCTAATGGCTTTAGATATCAAGAACCCTTTCAAACGTATGAGTGGGCAAACTATTAGAGTTACAAGACACCGGTAAACTAATGGATATTATGATTATGATGAGAAAAATGAAAGAGGGTAATCGATGCTATTTGTTCAGAAGATGTTTTGATTTTTGCATTGATGAAAGTTTTGAACATTAGTCAGTGATTGTACCTGTGCTGATTCCTTCACATTGTTGTTATAAAAGAGGAATATTATTTCATAATTGTTGGCTAGGGCAGGAAATAGACAGTAACTCTGAAAGAAAAATGACAAGGGTTAGGAATAGGGAAACACAAACAAGTTCTTATGCCCCTCATACCAATACCCCTTTACACCACTTACAAAACCTGTTGTCCTTGGTATCAGCTGGATTGTGTATGTGTCTGTGTGTGTGTGTGTGTTTGTGTGTTCCCTTAAATTTGTTTTCATTTGACTAGTCAAGACAACCATTATCTCAGAATGCATACTTTTTTTTTTTTTTTTTGTCACAGTGCAACCAAAAAGACAGACCACTAGGTAACGGCTCATCGCTGGTTTTCACTGCCTTTTTAAAATTTGTTTGCTATGTATATGCTCCATGGGAGAATAAAGAAATTTAGACAGAGAACACAGTGTAAGCCATCACTATTTTCCACCTTTGCAAGGAGCACATCATTTAGATAGCGGAAAGTGTTTGTGCGTGGTATGTGTGTGTGTCACTGTTGAATTAACCAAGGGTTACATCTCCTCTAAGGAAAAGGTATAGCAGATCCTGTTGATATCCTTTGGATGGCACGAACATCAGTACCAGCACAAGTGCAAAGTGCAGCCTTCATTGGGTATTAGGTTGCTAGCAAAGTGATAGAGACTGGAGTCTGGCGGATTCGGGGGCTCTGTGTCAGGGTCAAACCCTGCAAGAGTTGTTGCGTGCAAAACTGACGACTACATCATGTATACAAACTTTTGGCCAGACAAACTTCCTTCATGGTGCATTGTAATTGCTTTTATTTTGCTCACGGCTGGCAATGTAATGAAGCAAAATCTGGAAATTATGGAATGATTTCTTTTAAAACTTGGCTGCTTTTCTATGGAATGACTGTTGAAGGAGCTGTAAAGAATACATGTATTTCAAATATAAAGATTGATTTTCAGTGTGTGCTTTAAGTAAACTTTTTGTCCCCGCCGAACGAGTTCGAGCAGGGGACTATGAAACGGGCTCCGTACGTGTGTGTGTCCGTGTGTCCGTCCGTCCGTCCGTCCGTCCGTCCGTCCGTGTGTCCGTGTGTGCGTCCGTGTGTGATCAAAATCTTCAATTTGCTACTTCTCTGTCATTTATGAGCCAATTTTGATTCTGTTTGCTTTATATGATAGCACTACATGGGAGCTTTGAAACTTCTACACAGAATTTCAGTCGTGACCTTTGACCTTGACCTTTGACCTATATTGTACATTTTGCTACAAAATGCTACTCCTTCGCCATTTCTAACCCGATTTCGATTCCGTTTGCTTTATGTGATGGCACTAGGTGAGGGCTTCAAAACTTCTACACAGAATTTTGACCTTTGACTTCTTTGACCTTTGACCTTGATTTTTTGACCTATAATGTACATTTTGCTACAAAATGCTACTCCTTCGCCATTTCTAACCCGATTTCGATTCCGTTTGCTTTATGTGATGGCACTAGGTGAGGGCTTCAAAACTTCTACACAGAATTTTGACTTTTGACTTCTTTGACCTTTGACCTTGATTTTTGACCTATATTGTACATTTTGCTACGAAATGCTACTCCTTCGCCATTTTTAACCCGATTTCTATTCCGTTTGCTTTATATGATGGCACTAGTTGAGGGCTTCAAAACTGTTACACAGAATTTTGACCTTTGACTTCTTTGACCTTTGACCTTGATTTTTGACCTATATTGTGCATTTTGCTACAGAATGCTACTCCTTCGCCATTTCTAACCCGATTTCGATTCCGTTTGCTTTATGTGATAGCACTAGGTGAGGGCTTCAAAACGTCTACACAGAATTTTGACCTTTGTCTTCTTTGACCTTTGACCTTGATTTTTGACCTATATTGTACATTGGCTACAAAATGCTACTCCTTCGCCATTTCTAACCCAATTTCGATTCCATTTGCTTTATGTGATGGCACTAGGTGAGGGCTTCAAAACTTCTACACAGAATTTTGACCTTTGACTTCTTTGACCTTTGACCTTGATTTTTTACCTATATTGCACATTTTGTTACAAAATGCTACTTCCGGCGGGGACATATGTTATGCACCGCGTAATTTCTACTTTTCCTTGTTTATTTGAGAATATCTGTTGGGTGAGAATATCTTATTTACAATGCAGTTTTTTTTGTAAAGGTCAGTGTTTACAGCAAATCATAGTTGCCTATCCTACAAATTTTTGTTATCAATCTGTCCCACCAGAGGGAGAGCTGAGGCATGTGACGTCCGGAGAGCGCTACGTGTTTGAGGTGGAGAGAGGCAACCAGGCTTACAACCAGAAACGTTACGAAGCCCTCGGCAGAGTCATCACCCAGCACATCTACACGCTGCTGGAGGCAGAGGGCCTAGAGAGAGTGTACGTGCCAGTAAGTACTGCGGCTGTAAATCTCAAATGGTCTGGCGATAGCAGAAGACATGAGGTTGTGACCGGATCTGGGCACAAGAAATGCCCTTGAGCAATACGGATGTTTTTCCTCAGTGTGCTGATCCATGCTTTGGTAGACTATATCAAATAAAAGAAGGGGGTTTTCCAAGTGGTAGCAGCTGTTTGTCTCTATACTTGACAGTAACTGGAATGTAAATGCATATGTTTGCTCATTTTGTTTTGTGTAGTTTGATTTGTTGTAATTAAATCATTATAACCAAGTTTGTATGCTGCAACCAAACATCATATCATTGTCTCATTATTCACCCTTCCATGATACAAAAGGGACAACGCCTTCAGTCTTTAATACTTCACCAGCACTTTATGCAGCAAACATTGTAACTGCAGTAAAGTACATCTATTTATGCTGTGTCCTAAATGCAAACAGATTTTCCATATGTGTGATCAACGTAACTATGCGTGTGGGCATCATGGTGTGAACTCACCTGTTCTACCAAGATTTAATCTGAGAAAAGGCCACTTTCTATGGTCATTTCTGGGTCTAATCTTAGATTCATAATGCCTTGACGGCTAAAATTAACGAGAGGAGAAGAAGAAATAACATGATTTTCCTTGATGCTGCCAAGTGTCAGCTAGAAATTGAGGATAAAGTGTTTTTTATTTTCCCTTGTTTTTTGTCATTGTTTTTTGCCAAAAATACTCCTGGATTCATGGAAAATACTACTTTTCAATTGCATGGAAGATATAAATACTGGGTTTCTCTGGGTTATGAACATAGCATAGAGTCGATCTTGATATCAAGCATTTCGTCCTTGACAGGACTGATGTCCGTAAAGGTTTGAAAAAGCAGGAAGTAGGATCCAAATTGTGTATTTCAAGCTGCTAATTCAGACCAGTTTTTATAGTCATGGATGAGAGTTCATCCTGCTGTTCTTGTGTTTTTGTGATATAAGGGACATATCCATTATGCTGCCATATGCCAAGATGAGGGATGGGGTTGGGGGGGAGAGGAAGAGAACAGGTGATGGGAGTGATTTTGTCATGTTAGTCTGGGTATTTCAAAAGGAGGAAACATGTACTGCAAGATATCTTTTGTTGTTGCCTTTTGATATCATTACTCAAACCTTCATGTAGATACACTGTGACTTCCATTTCCACTTCCTCAAGCTACATATGTATCCTTAATGATGGATATAACCCTGCCTGCCATGTTTTTCCTTCCGCCAGTTAGGCACCGACGAGGATGAACCCAGGAGCTTCATCTTTGCCAGCCCCAATGCTGCGACGACCACGGACCGGTTGCTGGTTCTCATCAACGGGGCGGGGGCCGTGCGGGCGGGGCAGTGGGCGCGTCGCCTCATCATCAATGACTGCCTTGACAGCGGGACGCAACTGCCATACATCAGGAGAGCCCTGCGGGTGAGGCCTGGTCCTGGGGGTACATCTTTGTGTGTGATTGATAAAATCAGGGAAAAGAAATATGAAAAAAGCATTGGATAGAAGTAAAATGTGGGATATTGCTGGTGTCTTCTTGTATAGCAGCACAATTTCATTTTGAAGGTTTCTCTTGAGAGAACATATTTTTTTTCTAAACTCTTTTGTTGGACATGTTCTTGAAGGGTTGCAGGAATGGGAGGGTGGAAGGAGGCTGTAATTTCCGACACTAGATTCCTTGAGTTGGAATAACTGGACCCTCTCCTTATGCATGAATGATGTTCTTTATACTTCCTGAACACTTAATATATTAGGCTTTCATGTGTAGCTCTCAATCATTGTGTAGTCAGAGTTCATTTTTTGCAAGTTGCCTAATGTGAATTTTAAACAATTTACATCAGTGTTGTTTTCTGGTGTCTTGAATTGTTAATTTCATCCCCTCAATTCATACATCTGTCATTAACAGGAATGCAAATCTAACTGAACTGATAGAAACGCTGTTCTCATAGTGTGACGTCCTGTCATTCCGATTACTGCATTTGATAATATTAATTAACAATGCATATATAAAAAGCATAAAACACACGTGTCTATGTCCCTGTATTCTCAAGATGAGGAAAGACTACAGAATGTACAATTGCAACGGCATTAAGATTCAAGTTTGCTTAAACTGTAGAGACATGGATTTTCAAAGCAGATTTAAATTCAGTGATATTTGATGGTGATATGTGTCGTACAGTTATATTTTGCCTTTGATTCCTTTGAACAGATAAAACCATTTAAAGGAAGGAGCAAAATCTTTTTACTTGATCTTTCTGATGTGCCTTTCATCCTTCCTTCACTTTCCCCATTTCATGAATGTCCGTCCTCTTCGCTAGGAAGGGTATGAAGTCCTTGTCCTCAACACCAACGAGAACCGAGGGTTGAACGCAAGGGGTGACAGTCTGCCTGTCAAGGTACATTCCAATGAATCTAGAACCTCAGAATTACAGATACAATGTATGGTCTTGGTTAGAAAGAAACATACTGTTGAGGGTCATTTATCTCTTAAAGGGAAGGTAAACCCAAAGAACAATGTGGATTGAGTGAAAGGAGCAACATTAGTAGAACACATCAGTGAAAGTTTGAGGAAAATCGGACTATTGATGCAAAAGTTATGAATTTTTAAAGTTTTGGTGTTGGAACCGCTGGAGGAGGAGACTACTAGAGGATATGACGTATGAGTGGACAACAATACAAAGAAAATATAAAGGAAATTCAACAAAAATTCACTTTTCTAGAATTATGAAAGAGCAATGGACCAACCGCTTTCAGAAAGCAGGGGGAATAATTGCTACCCTTAACATATGTCAACATCAAGTTGATGGAATTTGTAATTTTCATGAAAAATGGATTTTTGCAGAATTTTCTTTATATTTTCTTGGTATTGTTGTCCACTCATACGTCATTACCTCTAGTAGTCTCCTCATCCAGCGGTTCCAACATCAAAACTTTAAAAATGCATAACTTTTGCATCGATTGTCCGATTTTCTTCAAACTTTCACTGATGTGTTCTACTAATGTTGTTGCTTTCACTCAATCCACATTGCTCTTGGGGTTTATCTTCCCTTTAAGGTAGTTTGTATTAATTTCAAGTGACAGTAGTCTCGATCATTAGTATTTTCCTCTTCTTTTTTCTTTTTTTGGTTCAAATTGTTTTCTTACATCAAGAGTAGTGAAATTAAAGCACACATCAAATATAGTGTTTGCGAAGTGGCTAAGTAATGAATAAAGATCTTGTTCCTGTTTGCTGTGTAGCGATGAATCATTGTAAACAGCATGTATAATTTCAAATTGGCAACATTGTCACACCAGTGTTGATATTTGATGACTAAATGGCCTGTACTGTATTTACTCTGTGCTCAAAGGACCCAAAATCCTATGTCTTTATTTAGAGATATCTTGTTTTCAAGGATGTGAAAGAAACTGATAATATGTAATTCAATCCTAGCAGAGTAATGGAGAACATTTTTTTTTTTCATCCCAGGAGAACTAAAAAGAAAAAAGAATAAAAAAAATATGTATATATGTACCTCTTGAAATGCAAGCAAAACAGTGACAGTAAGATAAAGATTTTTTAAGAAAAAAAAAAAGGAATGAAAATACACTAGCTAGAAATGAAAGTAGGATGTTGTTTTATAAATGAAACAAAGTTGTTTGTATATTTAGCAGCATGCTCACCAGTTTGGAGAAGATGTATGTATAGATCACTTGTCCTGGCCTATTTATTGTGACTATACATTGCTGTGTTCATTGTATGTCCTATCAGTAAAATCATTTCGTTCATGTGGTCTTTTGTTTGATTTCATACATGATTTTTGTTTCGTACGTAGGGAAACTCCAGTCCCTATGAGCACGGTGTGTACGTGTGGGATAACTTCATTGCCAACAAGCCTGTCAGACGAGTAGCCATAGTGGCACACAGTATGGGAGGCGGCGTCACTGCACACATTGTAAGTTGGGGGCGGGGATAGATGAATTGTGTCACTGTAGAAGTGTAAATTTTTGCGCATTTCGTGCAACCTGAAACCAGCGCAAAAATAAAAGCACGCAAATATTTTTTGCTTGCCGTATGTTCCAGTAGTTGAAGTCGTGATTCCGCAAAATTAAAAACACGGGAAACTCTTCTTACCCCACCAAGCGCGAAAATATCAACTTTTACAGTATCACATCCTTACCCACAAGCTATTTGCTGTTCAGAGTAACGCATCACAAAAAAAAAGAAAAAAAAAAGTTGTGGCCGAGTGGATTGGACCATGAACTGCCAGTCATTAAGTCCCCGGTTCAAGTCCCCTGGATGCAGCGGTCATGTCCCTAAGCAAGACACTCTATCCTCACTACCTAGGCCAAGAGAGAAAACTTAAAGCTGTCGGCCCTGTACACATGGTTGCTTGCTTACATTCCAAGCTTCCTCAAAATACAATGTCACACAAAATAAATCCATTCAAATCAATCTAGTTCAAGTTGCCATTTGATGTTAAGTAGCAATTTACTGTATATGCTCAATATTTCGCGAATTTTGCGAGTCAGCCGCTATTCACAAAATTAAAGACACGCGAAAATATAAACTCTTATCCTGATATGAATGTGACACACATGTATACATTTCTCTGTTCAGTACAGTACTCCACTATCGCGAATTCAACCAATTGCGAAATCGTTGGGAAGTCTTGATTGCGAAAATTTAGACTCGCTAAATATATGGCGTATACAGTATCCCAATTTACGTAGTAAAAGAAAACATACTTATGTCTAGACTGTAGTGAATTGTATGTCCGGCATTGAGTTCAGATATGGAATAGCACTTAGGAATAAATAACCTCTCTTATATTTCCAGGGCAGCCTAGTCAGCCTTGGCACTCCTCTCAAGGCCCTTTTGTTATCATTATCAAGGATTTTTTTTTTTTTCATTCAGGAAGCGAGCCATCTTACCAAAACCAGCCATCACTGGGCATTGACCTTGCTTACTTTAAAGAAGATGTCAACATTAAGCAGAAGTTTTGATATCGACCACATGAGATAACATGTGTCTTCCTGGTTGGATGATAGCAGAGTGGTATACATTGAAGTAGCTTTCCCGTACACAGACAGCTTATCCTGGTGTACTGGTACCTTAGCCTGAGACCGTTTGCTTCATCATTCACTGCACAATAACATATACAGTCATGTGAATGAGACAAAGAATATTTTGTGCTGCCGTTACCTCCGCCAACGAAGGAGAAGGTTAAGTGATCATCGGTGTTGGTTTGTCTGTTTGCAAAACAACTCAAAAAATTGTGTACGAATTAGAATGAAACTTGCGTAAAAGGTTGATATTGACACAAGGAACACCTCATTCAATTTTGGTAGTGATCCGGAAATTTTTATGGATTTTTGAAGGATTTTCCATCTTTTAGCATATAAGGTCAACGAACTTGGGGTTCAAGCTGCGCATACTGGAGGTTTACACACACACACTAAAGTGCGCGCTCTGCTCGGGCAAGGCGCCTTGCGATGACGTAAACAAAAGTCTTCTATTTTGGGAAATTGCATGCGTGCAAGGGTGGAAATGAGTTACTGGCTTGGCGGAGGTCTGTGCTGTCTGAGTGCTTTTCTAGTTTATCTTGTGGTAACGCCATGTAAAATGATAAGTATAATAATGTTGATGGTGACAATAATCATAGCAGGGATGATGATAATGACAGCAACAAAAATAACACTCGGTGTGGTGTAGATCTCGGCCAGCAGCTCATTTCCAACCATACATGCATGCTGAAAATTGCCCTATTTCCCAAATGATAAAAAATAGTCTATCTCAGTTTCCTGCTCTGCATTGAGTGCGCGCTCAGTGTGCGAATGCACACCTCAAGTACGTGCAACTTAACCCTAACTAGGCCGGGCTATTCAGGTAGATGATAGAGCCGGGGGGGGGGGGGGCCTCCCAGGTCCCCCCTCCGGATCTCGGCCGTCGACCACGCGATCGCGACGAAAATTGGCACAAGCATTGCCTATGATGTAATCTAAAGTACCATGAAGTTAATTTTTTCAAAAATTATCATTTACACTAAATTATGCTAATTTATTCATAATGATGCATGAAATCAGACAATTTGGTATAAATCACTAAATAAAGCTCAAAACAGGCACATTTTTTGTGTAAATATTCTTTTTAGTGTCCTTAGCAAATGTAAGAGAAAAAAATTGCGCAATCAGACAAAATTTCCTAAGTATTTTATTGTTTTTTGAATTTCTTATGTATTTCCTTGTTTTTTCGACTTAATGTTTTTCATTGTTTTTTTGATGAAATTTGTCTGTGACATTGTTCCGAACAAGAAAATGAGTTATTAATTGATTTTAATCAATAAAACCCCAAAATAATCATGCTTTTATGAAATTTGCCTGGAAACACAGTTTGCATTGAAATTGTACACAAATTCACGTTTTTGAGCAATTTTTGGTCTGACATGCACGTGCATATTTATGCGCAACTTCGGAACCCCACACCCGGGCATCGCAAATTTGGTGTCAAAAGATGCGGGAGACTCGAAAGAAAAAAGTCATGAAACGTCGCGGCGATAGCTTCTCGCGATAGCGATACATCACGCGAAACGTCGAGGGGGGGGCCTCGGAGGCCCCCCCCCCCGGCCTAGTTAGGGTTAAACTCCCTCATTTGTTGACCATAGAATCCTTTAAAAAAATTAAATGAAATAAAAGTATCCTGGATCCAGACAGTTACCTGGATCACTACTAAAATTCAGTTATCTATTTCTTAGGTCATTGTCAGCTTTTCCCGTAAGTTTCATCCAAATTGGTGTATGACTTTTTGAGTTATTTTGCAAACAGACAGACAGACAAACAAACAAACCAACACCAGCAAAAACATGAACCTACTTGGCATAGGTAATTACAGCAACAATTAATAATAATCCTTTATATTTAACTCAATATCTGCAGGCTGAGAAAAGGGAGACATCTTTCCTGCGTAAGACGTTTGCCATCGCTTTCACTGACTCCATCCACAATCTGGCTTTTACCAAGGTCTCCATGAATGTCAGGAAATTCTTCGCAAAGGTCAGTATAAATATATTTCTTTTGTCATTGTCCCCGCCGAACGAGTTCGAGCAGGGGACTATGAAACGGGCTCCGTACGTGTGTGTGTCCGTGCGTCCGTCCGTCCGTCTGTCCGTCCGTGAGTCCGTCTGTGTGTGCGTCCGTGTGTGATCAAAATGTTCAATTTGCTACTTCTCTGTCATTTATGACCCAATTTTGATTCTGTTTGCTTTATATGATAACACTACATGGGAGCTTTAAAACTTCTACACAGAATTTCAGTTGTGACCTTTGACCTTGACCTTTGACCTATATTGTACATTTTGCTACAAAATGCTACTCCTTCGCCATTTCTAACCCGATTTCGATTCCGTTTGCTTTATGTGATGGCACTAGGTGAGGGCTTCAAAACTTCTACACAGAACCTTTGACTTCTTTGACCTTTGACCTTGATTTTTGACCTATATTGTACATTTTGCTACAAAATGCTACTCCTTCGCCATTTCTAACCCGATTTCGATTCCGTTTGCTTTATATGATGGCACTAGTTGAGGGCTTCAAAACTTCTACACAGAATTTTGACCTTTGACTTCTTTGACCTTTGACCTTGATTTTTGACCTATATTTTGCATTTTGCTACAAAATGCTACTCCTTCGCCATTTCTAACCCGATTTTGATTCCGTTTGCTTTATGTGATAGCACTAGGTGAGGGCTTCAAAACTTCTGCACAGAATTTTGACCTTTGTCTTCTTTGACCTTTGACCTTGATTTTTGACCTATATTGTACATTGGCTACAAAATGCTACTCCTTCGCCATTTCTGACCCAATTTCGATTCCATTTGCTTTATGTGATGGCACTAGGTGAGGGCTTCAAAACTTCTACACAGAATTTTGACCTTTGACTTCTTTGACCTTTGACCTTGATTTTTTACCTGTATTGCACATTTTGTTACAAAATGCTACTTCCGGCGGGGACATAAGATTACGCACCGCGTAATTTCTACTTTTCCTTGTTTTGTAATATATTATTGGCAAAAACTTGTTGAAGGGGCGTGAGGGTGATATCTTAATGAGTGTCATGGTTTCTGTAGTTAGAGATGGAATACTGACTACTGCATTGTGCAGACATAATGAATCCATAGTACTGGTACACCATAATAAGGGCAGCAATGAGCACATGGAAAGCTTTCAGCTTCCTGCTAATTTGTAGTCTGAATCAGTCGGGTCAGAAGTTAGTATGAAATCTGTTGGATGATACAGACGATACTGCACTCCTCATCACACTCTCAGTGGTTCTAGATTTTGTCCTTGAAATTAGAACTTTTGAAAAGTACTTTTTTGTTTCCAAAAGGCTCTTTTGCATGATATCTTTGGGATGATCATTCCATAACAAGGCAAATATGGAGTGCTGTGTACAACTTGCCCTCTGTAGGTCAGTTGTTTTTATTTAAACTAATTCAGCTTGGATGATCCAACTCAAGATGTTGTGGGCCTTACATGTTTTAAAATCCCCCCTCCCGCCCCTCTGCAGCACTCGGTAAACTGGGTGTCATCCCCTAAGCCCCTGGACACCCCTATCATGTCCCCCTCTTCGCCGGCGCTGGACAGCAAGCGCGTCTCCGCGGGAACCAAGGTCCACGCCGAGACGTCTTGGGCCAGCTTTCAGTCTGTCTTCACTTTCCTGAAGGACAAGGAGAGCGAGCTGGAAGCGAGACTAGCGGGCAAGCCTGGCGTAAGTCTGGCCGAGGATGATGAGGAGTACAGCGATGATGAGACCGATGACGATGACGACATCGATGAATTTGACGATGAAGCGACTGAGGAGTACCTCAAACAATATGATAATGGAAGGAACTTGATTCAAGTGAAGGATAGCTCACAGAAGGTTTTGAGCAAAGTATCGGGTGCTAAGTCAGCCGGCATTGACATATCATCATCAGACGAAGAGGAGGACACTGAGGCAAGCTTTGATTTTACTCGCCATGCCGATGAATTATAAAACTCCTAGACGTTTAGGACTGGAAATTTGTAGAACTCAGGGTATATGCATCATGATAGTGAGAGATGCTTCACCATCAAGTTTGGCTTACCGAGAAACATCGATATAGCCAGATACAGTAAACTTTGCGTAAGTGGCTGCCTACAGACCTATTCAGTTTTAACCCGTTGAGGACGAGTCCCGAGTATACTCGGGCAAGTGTCTATGGGAAATGCGTGTTGTAGCAAATTCAGTCTGTCCTCAACGGGTTAAAACACTGTTACTAATGACGGCCATAACTGGGGAATTTCCAAAATAAGAAGATAAGGTGATTAAATATGTTATGAATTGGTCAGGTGCATTGCTATGTCAGTGCATAAGGCAACTGTTGTTAGGCATACTGAAGCCCCCTCGAGATGGCTGAAATAGACTTCAACATAATAAACTGCATTCTAACCGAACATGTCTATACATGGGATCAGAGTAAATCTGTTGCCTGGCAACAGATTTTCTCTGGTCCCATGACAAAAAGTCAAGTTATGCAGTTTGTATTTAAGTCACCTTTAGATCTGCAGAGAAGCAGGGTGATATTGAATTGACTATTTGTGCTGTGAACTCTTAGAGTGCATTGACCTTTGAACTCTTTTCCTTTTGATTTATGACAGAAACTTTTACAAAAAAAAAGTGAAGGTCAGATTTTTCCATAGGTTTGTGTTAACCCTAACTAGGCAGGGCTATTTAGGTAGATCATAGAGCCGAGGGGGGCCTCCCAGGCCCATATTAATTTGACTATTTGTGCTGTGAACTCTTAGAGTGCATTGACCTTTGAACTCTTTTCCTTTTGATTTATGACAGAAACTTTTACAAAAAAAAAGTGAAGGTCAGATTTTTCCATAGGTTTGTGTTAACCCTAACTAGGCAGGGCTATTTAGGTAGATCATAGAGCCGGGGGGGGCCTCCCAGGCCCCCCCCCCCTCCAGATCTCGGCCGTCGACCGCGCGATCACGACGAAAATTGGCACACACATTGCCTATGATGTAATCTAAAGTACTACAAAGTTAGATTTTAAAAAATTATCATTTATGCTAAATTATGCTAATTTATGCATAATGATGCAATGAAATCAGACAATTTGGTATAAATCACTAAATAAAGCTCAAAATGGGCACATTTTTTTGTGTAAATATTCTTTTTAGTGTCCTAAGCAAATATAAGAGAAAAAAATTGAGCCATCTGAAAAAATTTCTTAAGTATTTTATTGTTTTTTGAATTTCTTATGTATTTCCTTGTTTTTTCGACTTTATTTTTTTCATGGTTTTTCGATGAAACTTGTCCACGACATTGCTCCGAACAACAAAATATGTTATTAATTGATTTTAATCAATAAAACCCCAAAATAATCATGCTTTTATGAAATTTGACTGTAAGCACAGTTTCCATTGAAATTGTACACGAATTCACGTTTTTGAGCAATTTTGGGTCTGACATGCACAAACATATTTATGCGAAACTTCGGAACCGTGCATCCGGGCATCGCAAATTTGGTGTCAAAAGATGCGGGAGACTCGACAGAAAAAAGTCATGAAACGTCGCGGCGATAGCTTTTCGCGCTAGCGATACATCGCGCGAAACGTCGAGGGGGGGGGGCCTCGGAGGCCCCCCCCCCCCCGGCCTAGTTAGGGTTAAGTTAATCAATATATTAAAGGAGAATGAAACCCACATATGGGGATTGAGGGAATGCAGCAATAGAAATAGAACACAGTGAATTTTGAGGAAAATAGGACAATCTGTTCAAAAGAGCTACATTGTAGGAGCTAGGATGCTTATACTGGACAGAAAACAAAATGGAGTCATGTTATTTTTTTATTCTAGGGCACCCCAATGATGCAATATTTCAACCACGGTGCTTCCTGTCTTGTGAAGACAGAATGAATGGATAAGTGACAGAGTGACTTTGAGAACAAATGTAATTTAAATGCTAATATTCAGAATGGTATGTACTCTGCCTGTGTCTCTCTTTGCTTATGGATTTGAGGAGTTTAGACGTTTAAAAAAAAAGAAAGAAAGAAATTGGTGTACAAGCACCCATGGACAGTTATTTATTGTCACCTGCCCGGCATAAGGGCCCTAGGACAGAAATTCAACCTAAAATCGAAGTTTGATTTGTGATGTAATTTGATAGTTTTGAAAGCTCTTTCATAATCATATGTTGTAACCATCATCTTTTGTGATTTTGTGAGCGTGCAAGCCTTAGGGCCCTTCTGCCAGGCAGGTGATGAATTTGTAGAACCTAAAACACATACATGTTGTGTCTTCCTAGCAGTGAGTGTGCTTCATGCAATTCATTATTTTTTTCTCAATAGATGCAACTTTTCATTCTAATACATAGTGGTTTATTAGCACAGCTGGAATAATCGATGCAATGCTATGGCTAGATGTTGCATCACCTAAAATCCCCTTTCCATCCCACCATCCCCCCCCCCCCCCCCCCCGCCTTTATGATCCCTCTTGTCGGTCAATTAAGGACCATTTGACACCTTTGTTGTGGCTCCACATGTCCCCTTTACCCCTTCCTGTTTACAAAGTACCCAATGTCTTTGCATCGTGCAATTTTCTTTTCCCCCGACAAATTCAATTCAATTAATCTTTAGACTTTGTCTTATAACTGCAGACATTTAATTGAAGGATGTATGTGTTCAGGGGTGAGTTTCTTCAGTTTGTCTCCCTCTACAAATTAAATTTGTTAAGATTGCAACTGCTGATCTGTAAATTAACAAACATGTCGGAAAAAAGGAACCAGTGGGACTTGAACCTGTCATCTACTGCTTTCCGGGCAGCGACACTGCCACCAGGCTGTCCCTGATTGCTGGCAGTGACACGATGAACATGGAACGAATACCCAAGCTCCGAGATTCTGACATTGTTATGTTAAGTAGTCCAAGGCGGACAAGGCATAGGATAAATGAAAGTTGCAATCTTAACAAATTTAATTTGTAGAGGGAGACAAACTGAAGAAACTCACACCTGAACCTTCACCCCTCTGAATAATATCCTTCTTTCATTGATGTATGTGTTGTTAGAAAGTTTAAGGATATATGTATAACAATTTCTATTCCCAATGAATGAAATCACATAGGTATCTGCTCATATATGATGTAATTTATAGCCCTATGGGTATATTCCATGCAAGTGTTTACGAGAAAGGAGACAACACGTGCGAGTCAACGGTCTTGTCTTGTTGAAAGAATAGAGAAAAAAGTAAACCACTTGCATGTAGCAGCCTTCAGGGCAGCATTGCGTGTGTGTGTGTGTGTGTACTAGACAGAAGCATGTGAAATTGCACAAAGTTACTTGCCAGATCAAAATATTTTAAGAATATGGTAAGATGTTTTTCTTGTGTTCCATGGTTGCAAATACTTTGTACGTTGTACCTCGTTTGCTAAGTATACGGGCCGAGTCACACAAGTGCGTTCAACTTTGACAAGGTTCTGAATGGCAATATTTTTTGTGATTATTTGTTGTTGTTTTTTTTTTGCGTAAGTAGAAGTTGACAATCTGCATATCATGAAATGGCATTTTAAGATTACAGATGTTATTCAAAAAAATTGCTTAAAAAAGTACAAGTGAACCCCATTGTTACAAACATGGATACAAGACTTTGCTTGTAAGAGAGAATTTTACTGGTAAAACCATCATTTTTCTCTTATTAACTTGTTTGTTTGTTTGTTTGTCTGTTTGTAATGGGATTTTGTTATAGCAATCCCAGCTATCGCATCAAAACAGGGTTCGCCTGTACTTTGATTGTGTTGACTGATAGATTAGTATATTTGTACCCAGATCCAATTTACAAACTATATTTTGATTATCGCAATTCTGCTTCCTTTTATTCATTCATTCATTTCATTTTCTTTTCCACTTTCAAACATACACTATACATGTATAATTTATTTTGAATTATGTATTACAGTGATTTCTTGTAATCATTGTATGTGAATTAATAATTGGAAATAAAATCTGAATTGAATGGTATTAGATTAATGTGGATTATTTCTTCTAATTTCCCTACAGATTACGTAGAATTTATACATTGTATATCATCCTTTCTATGTCTCCTTTGTACAGCAGATTGTAGAGACCATGTCCATTGGGTTCTGCACAAAACAATAGGCACATTGTTGTGCAAAGCAGAAACTGTTGCAATGTACACTTGCCATGACAGCTATCCTTTTGAAACTGTATGTATAATTTGTAACTGAATTTCTCCGTGGTGAAACTGATCAATAAATTTCGATTGAGAATTCTACACACATTGTCTGTACACATATTGTGGAGTGACGGTAGTGATCTATTCTGTTCATATGCTTTCATGATTTCTTTTCTTTCTTTCTTTTTTCGCGAGCAAAAATTTTTGTATGTGCAGTGCCTCGATCACTGTTTGGCCAAAGATTGTGTCCTAAGCTTTCGTCCAGTCACATCTTGGTCGGTCTGTGGTAAATTTGGGGATGTTAACCCTAAAGGGGCCGGGCTTTTTTGGCTACGCTCAGACGGGGGGGGGGGGGAATGGATTCGGCCCCCCCCCCCAAACTCATTTCAATTCTTATGTATTTTATTGTTTTCAGAATTTCTTATGTATTTCTTTGTTTTTCAACTTTTGTTTTTGCTTTGTTTTTTCATTGGAAATTGTCACTGACCACTTTTCTACCATAATTAGCACAAAATTGATAAATGAAAGTGAATTATTGTAAAAATAATCAGATTTTTATGACTTTCATTACAGAGCACTGTTTTCCATAGGAAATGTACACAAAATCACAAAATTGTGCCCGTTTTGGGGCGACATTCCATTACAAAAATGGGCGTGGCTTCGCAAACGTATGCGCGGACGTTGCAAATTTGGTCTCAAAAGTTGCGTGAGACTTGAACAAATAAAGTCAAGAAGCCTCGCGACGAGGCCTTCTCGCATTACAGAATTATAGCGCGAAACGTTGAGGGGGGCGGATTCCGCCCCCCACCCCCCCCCCCCCCCCCCCCCGGCCCTTTTAAGGTTAAGGAGCAAAATAAGATAAGGTGTGCCATTCCCATGAAGAGCCATTATCTAATGTATGGGATACCACATTATAAACACTACAAGATTCAGCTTTTATTTTGTTAATAAGTTAATAAGAGCAGATATTGGAAAAACAATCATGAGGATTTACAATCTAGTCTAGAGTGTTGAAACAATTGTAAATTAATTACTGGTTTTACAGTGTTTCTTGTAAGGCCCCTGAATTACTCATATATCTATCGTTCTAAAATCAAATCAATTGTTCTTGGTGGCAAAGCAGATGACGACTGAACTTGATATAATCGCTACTCATTGTAATAGGGACTCGCGCTGGAGTGATGAAAGATGCTTTCCAAGTTTCTTCTAAATTCTCTAGAGTCATTCAGGCCTTCCACGTATTTCAAGATTGAGATTTAATGTTTAATGTTCTATGTCATATGAGCTGTCTAGGTTTCTTTCAAATGAGCATATTTCTTGCTGGTATCATACTCACAAAATATGGGAAGTTTTGCAACTAGATGGCAATTTCTTGATGCTGTAGCTAGAAAAAAAATAAAACAATTAAATCTCCCTCCAGTTGTCTCTAAATTTGGGATTCTTCTCTTCTACATGTACTTCTCTGGTGGAGGAAGGCAGTGCAATGCAGTTATGATTTGTTATTCTGAAGGTTCCTTATTCCAAAGGTTTTTTAATCAAAACATAAAGTCATACCTGTTTTAATCTGGGTCTGTCCCCGAAACGGGGAGTGGCCAGAATTTAAACTACCTCACCTCTCACAATAGCTCTCACACCTTCTAGCCATCTCTCCTGATTCTGGGCATCCTCCTCTCTTAAGCCACACCTCCCAAGCTCTTCCTCTAACTGTCTCTTCCACATATTCTTTGGTGAGGTAATGAAGAAAGGTTCATTATCCTGAAGGTTCGTTAATTTGAAAATGATTGTCATTTTGAAGGTTCATTGATCCTGAAACGAAATAATGTTCAGAATTCCAAAGCTTCGTTAACGCTCCACTCTTTGTATTTCTATTGTTTAAGTGTTTGGTTATAACGAAATTTTGATATAATGAAAGAAAACTGCCAGTCCCGAGGACTTTTGTCATAACAAGAGTCCAATGCATCATTTTCAGAATTATGGACCTTGGTAATAAAGAACCTTAGAAATATATACATGTACATGTATGCACCATACCACATATTTTCGGATTAAAGAATACTTTTTCATTTTCAGATTAATAAACATCTAGGTATACAGAATTTGTGTGCTTCGAGTAGACTAACCATATTTCAATTTTGGATGTAACGAAACTTTGGAAATGTACAAACATCACCTGTACAATACAATGTAATGCACTGTTTAATTTCATCAATACCGATCATTTCTAGCTCTTTCCATCGCAAAAAAATAAATAAATAAATAAATAAAATGTGAAGCTGTTTCTTCACACTGCCATGAAAACAGACACCAAACATACTCGAGCACAGATGCCTTTTTGTTACGAATGTGCTTTATTTTCATATGGTATTAAATAAATACATTACAGCAGACTCGACCACAGCACAACATGAATGTACGATATATTGTTTTTAAAAAAATGGACAAAAACAACTTTACTGGCTTCCAGTTGTGTAAAAGTATTGAGATATTCCATTCTTTTAAGTTCTCTTCCTAATTACATGACATTCTGGGGAGAGTAAACACAAATCGATCTAAAAATACAAGATTATTCAAACTTTGTGTACATCATCAACATGTATGTGCATACACTATTCTTAATGGCAGAGAGATACAGTACGTGCACACTTATGGGAATGTTCTTGTCTACTCAGACATATATTAATTGTTCATTTCTTTCATATCTGAACGATCACATCATTTAGAGATTTCACTGAATACATAAATGGAAATGTTTCTACAAGGTGCAGAAATGCACAAATTGTTATTAAAATACAAGTGACAATTGTACAGTTATAATCTACTCAAGTGATCAACACAGGTACTGTAAAAGTAATGTTACATAATTTACAATTTTTCTAATAAAAAAAAAAATCAATTCTTATGAAGTATACACGTATGGTAGCATATTTGATTGTACGCTGTTATCTAACCTTCAAAAGGGATGATGATACATACAGTTGTATCTTTTTATTTAATGGAATGATTAAAGGCATAATTTACCATTTGCAGATGAAACAAAAACCCAGCTTTAGTGCTGCAAAATGGTTCTAAAATGTGAGTTAGGGATAGAAACAACCACTGTAAAAATTTGAATCTGTATTATCGATGTCAAGTATTGTTAAATACACAAAATGTGAACAATAGTTACAATAAAAATGTTTCCAGACTAAACCGTCTACAGTTATGGTTTATTGAGAGAAATACTGATATCTCTTTATATTTTAGGCTTTATTTCGAAAATTTTATATGGTAGTATGTTTTGTGATACAACAGACCTACACATATGCATCAAATGTGATATCTTGAAAAATTTTTAAATCACTGCTCCCGAAGGTAAACTGGATCTTTAAACTTAAAACAACATAGATGTGAATATTCCTACAAACATAACAAATAATGTTGTAGTAATGGCAAAGATTGCGACATTAATCCATATTTAGGGCATGCATGAAGACAGGATTTTGTTCCAAGGCATGAGGAAGACTAGTATGATATGCAGCCTCCACTGAGTCCAAAGTGGTAGCCCACTTTAGAAAGCCTCTAATTTCCACCAAACTTACTGTAAGACAGTCATACAGTACACTCCCATCATACTGAGCACAGTTAATAATGAAATTCCTGTTTACAACAAGGTAAAAATTCAGGCCAAAATATATTATCCGCTCTATGGCTTTTGTTGTTTGTTTGGTTATAACAACATTTTGATGTAACGAAAGAAAATTGCTGGTCTCGAGGACTTCGTTATACCATAACCAGATTCCATTGTACAAATAAGACAAGCGTGCGTCCAATCTAAATTGATTCTTCTCAATATCAACACTACAGTTATATCATATCAGTGAAAAGATATTTCTTGGAATCCCACTTAACCTTGTTTGAGACAATTTTTTGTTGCTTTTAGGTGAATGAGTTTAATTTTTTTCTTTACAAACTGTGAAACACTGACCAAAACCCAACCACTTTAATATACATGTACAATACATTTGCCAATGCCACAAGTAAATATGTCTTTGTGACAGAGGCCCACAAGATTTGTAAATCAAAGCCACCATACTCGCAAAGGCCAATACTTCAAGAAGTAACCCCCACACACAGGTTGTAAAAAGAATTAAAATACTGCCAAAGTTTGATTTAAAAGTTTTTGGTTCTCGCGTCTCTTAAGTTCTTTTCTCTTTGTTAACTACATGTATACCGCTAGAAGAGCACAGTTAACATGTACATTCAGTGTGTTACTGTATGTACAAACTGTGCAAAGCTAGTAAATTGTTACTCCTCTTTCCTTGCATATCTTTGAGTTTTTCTGACATCAAAATGCCTTACTTACATATATTAATTCCATTTCTAAAGCCGTACCTCACACATTAAAAAAAAAAATAATTTGTCATGGCAAGGGATTGTCACAAAACCACTTCAATATTCATCTTTTGCAAAGCAGTATATGTACAAAGTTTTAAAATTGCATACAAACTCAGTAGAATTAAACTCACAAATATTTAATAATCTTTTGTACAATTGGGAACATCCACAGCAAACTTGTAAAAAAGCTACAACTCTCCAAATTAGGCAATCCATGGTTATACAGTGTACTAGAAATGAAAATTGTGCCAATGAAGCAATACATAACTATATATGACCAATAGGCCTGACAGTGTGATCATGTAGTGGCTGAGAATTAGACTATCAAAAATAAAAAGACATCTTTACATTGTCGCGATACAAAAATCAACTGCCGGATTCAATGATGTGCACATCACCGTTTGAGATGTTGACCACAAGCCTTGTCCTAATCCTGCCTGCTTAATGTTTGGCACTCAGCTTCTACATTTTCTCCTTCCCTCTGACTGGGTGCAAACTTTCACGGCAGAAACGTCTCTGACATTTGTGCAGATAATTCCCACTTAATAACCACTCATTTACGAAGAAGAAGGTACACTGTAAGTGGTCATCTTTGACATGGCTATTGTATGGGGACAAACCTTTGTGTCACTATATATTTCTTATGAACTCATCCACGCGGACAGGTTGTACTGTCATAATTCTGCAAGATAAATCCCTTAATTTCTCTCTTATGGTAGTCAAGGGGAGGCCCAATGAGAAAGGAGGGAGGCTTTCATCAAATACCATCACATTCTACAAATTGGGGAAAACTGTCAAACAAAATGATGGCCCTCTTTGTAATGAGGCTATACTCTTTTGTTCAAAGACGCCATAAATCTTCCTTTTCTTTCCACATCTTTATTGCTCCTGCCATGCATTGGTGCTGGAAAGTTAAATGTATGATCTCAATTTGCTTCCAGTACTCAGTACTAAACTCATGATGTCTTTTTACCCGGTTACAACATATGAATATTAGAACACGCTTCTCGCACTACTTGCATGCTGTGTGACAAGAATCACGTCCAATAGTCAGCATTTGCGACTGCAATGCATTAGTGACCTTACTGACTGCACATGCCACTCAATTTATCAACTTTACAATGCTGATTAATAGTAGAAGGTCACAAGTACCAGACTTGATAGTAGATGTTATTGTAATAATGATAGCAATGAACATATTATATCAAAGCAACAGAAAGATGTAGGTACAGCAAATACAGAAAAGGAGGAGAGGTTGCATACGTCTCAATCAAATATTTGATGCCATTTCTCCCAGCACAGACATAAGAGAGATAACCAAGAATTTAGCAAAAGTGTTTTCCACATATTGACTTGTCCAAAACAAATCTTTTGACAAATTTTCATTGCAAGGCTTACATCTAGAACTCTTTTTCAAGACTGATTGTTCATTCACACTTCTTTACACATTCATTTTAAATGCAGCTACAGAGAGATCACTGCATCTGTTATCAACAATTATGCAATTAACAGAATAAATTTTACATTGTCCAAATTTGGGAGCTTGACATAAATGCAACAGAGAAAAAAAAAAGTTCAGGCTTAAAGGTTAGCCCATACACAAGAAGAGACATACAAAGAAAGTTCTCAACATTCACGATTCAATGCATATTATTCACTCTCTGATAAATATATATATTTTTAATTCTAATTATAAACACTCAGTTCAATCTATGGCTTTTGATATTATTTGCTTGTTCATATTCTATTTGTTCATATTTGTGTACAGCAAGACAAAAGGCACAATCTCTGAATATTTTGGTATGTATTTTCTATTATTGTCAGGTTTGCACACAAAACATACAAAATAATGTGTGCCACTCATTGCTATAATTCTATTAAGTCCAACCAAGATTTGTTAAACCTTTGTGTGTTTTGCGTGCCGAATGGCACAGAAAAACCACATAGCGTTGTACACACTGTCCACAGTCCCTGGCCCAGAAAGGATGAAGCACAGGGTAATCACAGGCATGTGAGCCCCTACTGTTCATTGATTGAGGTTAACCCTTTAGCACTCAAATTTGCCTGTGGCTGCCCTTACCTGCGTGTGTTTCTTTCTAAAGTCACTCGTTTGATAGTGTAATAGTTACGGCTTACTTCAGGAAGAGGGGATGACATTGTTACGGATCTAAAAGCCCTCACATAGTCAAGATATCAAAGCATAAATTAACACTAACTTTGATAAGATTGGCTAATAATTGTTGATCGCTTTGTACGGTACCACAGTCCATTTGGCATTAATTATCTTTCTTCAGAAAATCAAATTAGTAGGCATTATGACCAAAACTTGATTAGTCCAGTATCATACTGTCTTTGCACTATGAGAGTCTATCTCTTAGTTCATACTGCAGAAAATATCCTTCACAACACAGATGCACCACTATGTCCATTTAGATTCCTAAATCTTAAATACTTTTGGCATCACTGAGATATTTTTGAGTGATTAGGAAGGAAGCAAAAAAACAGAGTAGCAATCCTGTGTGAGCGAGCCACCATCATGCTTCACAATGGACTGAAAAATCTAGTAGATTCACACTTTCATATTTGCACATAAGGAGGAGAGTTCAAGACTTCATCTCTTCTTTGTTGCTGCTTTATGAAAATCAGAAAACTGCACTGTCATCTGACATATGTGACCCGCTACAACAAAAGGATTCTAAAGTCGCTGATGGCTGAGCCGAGAAAATCAAGTTTGAAGTCAGCTCATCAAAATCGGTCAAAATGATCGGATTTCTGTTTTTGGCATAATTTTGTAGTCTAGTCTATCGTCTATCGTCTGCCAAATTTCAAAGCTAAATGATCAAAGGAAAAGCAAGAAAATAGCATTTTTTCTGGGCCATGATTTTCCAACTTTCAATGGAACAGCAAGATTTGGATTTAGCGCCGTAGCTAGACTCCTCCCCTAGCAAAAAGGGAGTGATCTTATTGGTCAGTGCGTGGCATCCTGGTCACTGATTGGTCGTGTGTAGACTGCAGCTGGCGCTAAGCTTGAATGAGCATCACGGAGGTTGCTAGGAGCATACCTTCTATTGTCAAGCAATGAAAACTGTCTTGCCTCCCCTTGATCACGACAGCGTCAGAAGGAAAACTTTGAAGGCGGTTTTCTTGAAATGCCGACTCCTAAACCGCTCGACATGCGCTAATAAAATCGTTGATATCTCCGCAACTGAGTACTTTTATGAGTCGTGTTATATATGACATTAAAGTGGAAGAGCAAGGGAATAATGTCATGTCATTGTCAGAAAATTGTCCTCCCCCGACTTTCGGATCCTTTTATTGTAGTGGGTCACATACGTATGTGCTAACTGGATGCTAGGCATGACCTTTGACGTAAAATTCAAAATGGTTGCAAGTGGCCTGTCTTTGTGCTTGGCAGGTCAGCGCACAAAGTCTGCTGCTTTTAGAGTTTTTGTCTTTGTGTTGCCTTGGATTGGATGGGATCTCATTTAAGATACAAGCAGCAAGATGTTTGAGAACTAACAAGAGATGTGTGAACTATGTGTACGCTTCAACAAAAATGAAAAGTCCTACAAATGGAGCTACACATAGATTTGTGTTAGCCGTAGTTCAGGGGCCCGTTTCATAAAACTTGTCATCAGTGACAAGTTGTCATAGATGTGACAAGCTACTGAAATCCTTGCATCTGATTGGCTGATAGCAAATTTGTCATAGAAATGTGGCAGTTGTCACTGATAAGAAGTTTTATGAAATGGGCCCCGGATGTCTGTGACATGTACACGTGTATCATGGAAATTTAAACACACAAATGAAAAATATCGTGTGATACAACAAATGAAACAGAGAGACCGGCCCTCATGGGGAGAGCCATGGTGTATCTCATGAGCAAGTGAGCTTTTTGACTTGACGATCACATGACGTAGTATCTGACTTTGATCTTGACCCACAATGCATTAAGTAGCATCAGCAGGTCATGGCTTGTTCTGCACAGTGGATCAATTTACGACAGTGGCGGATCCAGAGGGGGGGGGGGGGGGGGGGGGTGGACCGGGTGCGTGCCCCCTCTTTATGTTTTGTCAAAACAAAAGAAATAAAAATAAAAAAATGGGGGGGGGGCATGTGCACCCCCTCTAATTTTGTAAAGGCACCTCCCCTTTACAGAATTCCTTGATCCGCCCTTGTAATCCACCCTATTAACCCTCAGCGTGGCATTATTACTCTCCTGTATGTGTGTGAAATTTGTGCACATTAACTCTTTGGTACAGAAAGGGGTTCAGAATGCCTGCACAATGTTATGAACACATTAATTGCCACTCAGAAATGATAACTGTTAGAAATCAATTATGTCATCATTAGTGGTCAAAATTAGTATTTTGCTGTTATTGTTGTTAAATGAACTGCTTCAGAACATCATAGTTTTACACAGGGGTTAATACACTTTCTTATTTTGTGGGGCGTTAATACACACACTGTACTTCCATCACAAAGTATACATATGATACATTGATTTCACTCGTGGTTTTTTTTTCGGGAAAACTTTAAAAGAAGCTTGATCCATTAGCAGGGCAAGCAGAACATTTTTAGCACACGTCATAAAGTCAGTAGAAATCACACAGTCACCATCCCTTTAAGCAGACTAACATAGCATAATGTGCCACATCATAGTTAAAGTTATGAACATCATAGCAGAATTGCTGACAAAAAATGTCCTTTTGTTCAACACGACGCTGTACAATGAGGCATAAACACATATTGTGGAGTCACTGTTCAATACTGTCACATCAATCAGGCATTGTCATTGTCATACAAAGAGTATGATCGGTGATGCATTTTGGTGGTAAAACCTGATGGATACATGTAAGCTGGGGTGGTATGTACATGGTTATTTGTTAGGGGGGAAAAAAAGATAAAACTGCATCAATGTACCCAAAGTCTGCCAAATACTGGTGTTAGATGAGCGCTCAAAAAAAAAAACACACGCAAAAATTTCAAGACATGACAATGTAAACATAGTACACATTTATGTTTGTTCTTTTCAGTCTCTATGTTGTGGAAGCTCTGGTATACCATTGAAAAATCTAGCTATTTCTTCTTTGTTGACATTTTTTTTTGTCACATTTCATACAGGCAGAATTAGGGTGGAGTTATTATTTCCTACTGGCACATTTATGACTCTCCTGCGACATTATATTGCTTACTAAAATTTGACGCGTAAAGTTTGCATTGTACGACCATGATCTTAAACCATGATAATGACATGACAGAACATTGATAAAGTATTTGATCAAGGGATTATGACTTTGATCTCAATGGCTCATTGATGTATGGAGAATAATCAAAACAAACAGCTTCGGTGCTGCGTGTGGAACAGTACAAACCATATCATACTTTGCCTTGGATGCATATGAACATACATTGGCACCCACTATCTTTTTATCATTTGTTCGTTTCATGTGGTAAGACAAATGTTCCAGACTACAAGCTCATTATGATGCACTTTAATTCATCAAGTCAGATCAACATTTAAACTTGCACATATTTGTTAGAAAATGTACATATATATGTATGTATACAACACACAAACACACATTAAAAAAAGTCCAAGAATTGCTGCCCATTTTGGATGAGGTTTACATGATAAAAAATGGTACTGTTAGTATAAAAAGCATGAATGAACAATGTTAGGGTAACCTCCAATTAGAAGGGCTGTCTCTCTCCCACTGGTTTAGACCAGTATCACACAAAGCGAATAATATGATATTACAACAGTGAGCTTTTCATTGTGCATTGCTTGGTTCATACATACATTACAAGATTTTTACACTTCATTATCCTCCATTTGGTGTCTATTTGAAGAGAAAGAGAAAAAAACAGAGAAAGACAGAACAATGAAAGACATTATCGACTCACGATCACACAGTACTATTTCATTACAATCTCTCCTAAGCCGTAACATTTCCAACAGATGAATTCAGCAGAGCTAAATAAAGTGGCCTCAATTATGAGTTTTGTTCGGGAATGGGTAAAATGACCCACTTTTTTGGTGGCACACTTGTACAATGCATAGGCTTTGAATATTTTGATCCGTTGCAGTTAAACATGTAAAAAACAAAAACAAAATGAAGACAAAAAAAAAAACACCCTCATGAGCCTCCTTTCTCAGCTATACCAGAGAGTGTAGATCTGCGGTGGGAAAAGAAAACATGAGTTTGTACTCATACATTCACAGAATCAAAACTATCTATACATATGCAAATACCACAGTAACGAAGTGGAATTACTAGGAACTTATGACTTTCAAATAATGCTAAATATTTGATCTTAAAATAATGGTATAGTTTTGGTTGAGAAGGGGCTTCAGGTTTCCAACTTCTTTTGTGAGATAATGAGAAACCTCCAATAGAATATTAAAGAACATACAATTCTATTCAATACTATAAAATGAGGAATGTTCGCATGCATTTTAATTTTGCGAATTTCGTGAGCGCGAAGATCCGCGAAATTAAAATGCACACAAAAGTTCTTTTCTACACTATATGCATTGAATGCCAGGGGCAGTTCGCGAAAATTTCATGCCGCAAAACAGGCCGTCGGCTCCAATTCGCGAAAAATTCATGCTGCGAATATATCATGTTTTACAGTAAAGAGAAATTCAAAGTTTATCTGATGAAAACTGGTTTTGAAATGGCTGACATATCCAAAAATAAAGAGGTTCTAACAAAAAGTTGAACCCATCTTTTATCAGGACCACTTTGTTTACTTTGTTTTTGGATATCACAGCCATGAGGATTGTTTTTAAAATCTAAATCCCCCATCTCCACTAAAACTATACCATCCCTTCAAATAGTGCATTATGGGTTGTTACATGTAAACCCCTGTCTAGAGGTTACAGATAAACAACTCTTACTTTATGTCCACAATTTGCACCTACTGTGTTAAAAGAAATCAGCAGCATAAAAGCACAATTACAATTTGGCCCTTTTGGCCAAGGCCTTTTTGGCCCCCCCCCCCCCCCCCCCTCCAGATCTCGGTTGTGGATTGTGTGACCGATTTTTATATGAATTAATTGCAAAAACACAATTTACATTGGATTTGTACACAAAAATCATGTTTTTGAGCAATTTTGGGGTCTGCGATTTTTTTTCAAAGGGGCGTGGCTTCAAAACGGTATGCCCGGGAGGATCCTGTTTTTGCCTCTTTCATCACACAGAGCACAGCTTGGTTAGATTAAGCACTGAAATAGACCCTATACTTCAGAGCCTCTTTTCTCAGTACACACTTTTCCAGAGTGTGTGCCTTCTTTCCAATATTTACATGGATTAGGATAGTCCATATCGATTGAGCTGTGCATCATTTTAAAGCTTAAAGACTACTCTTTCAGAATCTTGCCTTAATTAAAAATACATATCTGACGACTTTGTGTGTTTGTTTTGTGATGCAAGGTCCCATATTCTCGTCAGGATGGAAAGAAATAAAAGCTGTTTTTGTTGTTGTTAATGTTGCTGTTGTTGTTTTTTCATGGAGCCTCCTTGTAGGATCACAGAAACTTGACGGCTTTGTTACCCCAAATGTTTAGTGCATGGAGTCTACTAGCTGTAAATACTGAAAATATGGCACAGTACTCACTTTGACCTAGAAGCACCCCCTGTCGATCCCAGGGACTTCTCAAACTTCTTGCTGGACGGAAGGACGAACCTCGCCTGCTTCTTTGCCCCATCCCCGCTGGCAGTCGGTCCCGGACTCGTGTCCCGTTTCACGGCTGGCTTCTTCATGTCCTTTATCGTCTTATCCTAAAAACAGAGAGAATAGGAGTCTTACCATTATGAGATCTTGAAAGTAATGTGAAAATAAAAAGAATATTCCCCCCCTCCCAAAAAAAAACTAGAAATGTCGCTACAGCGACTGGTTATACCCCCGCCAAACAACATTTCATAAGCTTTGGTCAAAACAACATTTCATAAGCTTTGGTCAAAAAACTGAGGAAGTAGTTAAATCCGCAAGATCTTTCCTTGATCTTCTGCCATTAATATGCCATCACCATGGCAACGTACTTTCGGGTACTGTCGAAAAATGCGTCTTGCACATCTACAACCAAAGGCACACATCTGTACCAAGTTTCATGGAAATTGGGCAAAAACTGAGGAAGTAGTTTGCAACACAAAATTTTCCATCATTTTGGCTCATAATATATGTGAGCTGTTACCATGGCAACATACTTTTTGTCACTGTCAAGAAATGTGTCATGCTGACCTATATCCTAAGACAACATTCAATATGAATTCCATGAGAATTGGAAGAACACTGATGAAGCAGTTTTGCCATGAAGCATTTTGCTCTATATTTTACAAATAACATGCCGTTACCATGGCAACGCACTTTTTGCCACTGCGGAAATATGTGTCTTGCACATTAACATATTCAGATGAACATCTGTACCTAATTTCATAAAAATTGATCAAAAACTGTGGGAGGAGTTCGCGACGCAAGATTTGTACCCATTTTTGCCCATAATATGCCGTTACCATGGCAACATACTTTTGGGTACTGTCAAAAAATACGTCTTGCACATCTACAACCCAAGGCACACATCTGTGCCAAGTTTTATGGGAATCGGTTGAAAACTGAGGAAGTAGTTCGCGACGCAAGATTTGCAACGGACCGACCGCCCGACCGCCCGACCGCCCGACCGTCCGCTGATTCCTATATACCCCCTTCAAACTTCGTTTGGCGGGGGTATAAAAAAAAAAAAAAAAAAAATCTTCCACATGATTACACGCTGTTTGGTTTTACAAGGACTGGTTTAGCAGATGTGCCAAGATAACTTCACAACCCTATCCTGAAAAGGGGAAACCTGTAAACATCAACTTGAACACACATTCATCTGCTCCCAATCAGGAGATACAGTAAACAATGTCTGTGGAGCCCTTTTTGCTTTTTAACCAATAAGTTGTTGGTGATGACATGCAATTTGGGTGCCAGAAAACAGACAAAGACATCAACTTTGCATTCTGTGCCTGCAGCACTTCTGTTTGGAATTCCACAGATACGTGCGTGATTGAGGTGAAAGGCATTGTGACCATTTCAAATACTAGCAGTGAAATGGACTTTTACTAAATGCAAAAAAAAAAAAAAGAAGAAAGAATATATTTGTGATAAAAGACAAAATGTATTGATTTCTTGCCCAAAGGTCTTGCTTGATAGTCTCCTATCATCCATACATTATCCATAAATGGCCTTTGTTCAAGCACATCAAGAATAAGTGTTAGTGTTCACTAATGCCGATTGGGGGGGGGGGGGGGGCGATAAAAACAAAAACCTCACAAGCATAGTGCTCACCCGAGAATCATACTCTGCCTCAAGAGCGTACCTGAGGTAAACTATTTTAAAAATCTCGAGATTCTGAATTGCTACATGTGACTCAGGTCAGCTGCATTAAAAGAGCAGATATCTAAGGGTGCGTTTGGGTGCTCTAAAGTGAGCCAAATCAAACTGAATCAAAGTGTGCCGTACTGAACAGTACCAGATTTGATTTGGAGCATTTGAGCACTCTATGTGGAGAAAGCATACCTTATGAGGTTATTTTTTAGAGACGGTCACATATTTTGTAGCAAGATACATGCATAATACATGCATTCTTCTCATGCAAACTTTTGGTACACTTTTGGAGCACATTGGGAAGTGGTCCACTTTTGGCTCGGTTCAGTACAGTATAGTACATTTTGTTCTCTTTGATACAAGCTGTCTACATTACAAATCCCTTCTTGTAAAGTACTGGTGACTCACTTGTGATGAACGTAGGGCCTGCAGCCGAGCCTCCATGTTGTTCAGTGAGGTCCTCCTGTTCTCATCATAGCCGGCCCCCTGGGCCAGGTCCTTAATGCTGGTCCTACGCTGGTCCATGGGTACGGGCGAGAGGCGGTTCTTGTCTCCCCCGGACGGCTGGGGGCTGGGCTTCACAGACAGCCTCTTTAGGGCTGCAGCCAGCTGCTGAGGGGTGGCCGAGCGGCCGGAGCCTGGCTTCGGCGACGGGGTGGTGGAACCAGCCGGGGATGCACGGCTAGATACCCTGCTGGATGACTGGGCACGGTCGGCTAGGGCGGAGGTGGCGGTACGCTTGACGGGTGATATTTTCTGTTGGCTGCATATATTGGGGGAAGGGGGCATAGAATATCTTTTATATTCCCAAATACAAGTGAGACGTTCCATAACTGAAAAAAAAAAATATATATATATTTTGTCTAAATGCCTTTTCAGAACTCCATGTACTAAAAATTTGAAGATAGATCTACCAACTCAGTGTTTAAATCTCTTATTTTATTGTTTTTGCAATGTTTGCTTCCATTTTCTTTTTTGAGCTCAGATAATTGTACATACCTGTACTGTGAAGGTAACACAGAATTTCTGTTGCAGTCTCATCTCAGTTTTGTGTCCACATTATTACAATTGTTTGAGTAAAATAATGATGGTATCAAGGAACATAATGGTGTTAACAGTGATGACAATGTCAAATGACAATGGAAATAATGTTCAGGATGATTACGATGAGAAGTGCATTGACAATCACATCAGGGGCAGATCCAGGAATTCTGTAAAGGGGGGGGGGGGGCGTGACTAATATTTCTGGTGCCACTTCCGGTTTTCATTTCATCTTTTTTCTCTTTATTTCTTTTGTTTTTTACGAAAAATAAAGGGGGGGCGTGCGCCGGTTGCGCCCCCCTCTGGATCCGCCACTGCACATTGACTGCCATGCTGATGACCATGACAATACTGTATATCGTCGGCCTCATGCCAGAAGGGCCTTAACACCATAGACTTTGTACACTGTTAGGGCCCTTTTGGCATAAGGCCAACATTATGTCAAATATTTCATGAGGTTTTAATTTTCGCGAATTTCGCTAGTCAGGTGCCATCTGCAAATCTAAAGACATGCGAAAATTTGATTCTGATCCCTGCAAGAATGTGACGTGCACTCATACATTTCCCCATTGAGTATTGTACTCCACGACCACAAATTAACCACTCACGAAATCATCGAGAAGTCCCAATTCGCAAAAATTATGGCTCGCTAAATATATGGCGTATACAGTATAGCTTCAGTGACAGCACCAGACAATTAAGTACGATACCTTTCTCTGAGATCCTTCTCCTTGACATTGAGGAGGGCCTCCAGACGAGCCACCTCCTTCTGCAACTCCTCATTATCCTCCTCAAGGTTCTCCTTCTCAGTGAGCACCTCCTGGTACTGGCTCTCCAGGCGACCACACTTACTACACTTGGATTTCTCTGCAGAGGGCATCAATTTGTAATGGTCAAGATAATGAAAACAACACTAATTATAACAGTAACAACGATAATATGATATTAATGACAACAATAATACTACTGCAACTTCCACTACTAATAATAATGACCATTACATCATAAGTATTGTTGTTATTATTACCGTTATTACTCTTACATGTACCACTAATACTATCATCATATTTTTAATCATCCATACTGACACAGTGCCTGCATGCAGGGAAAAAGGTGACCTTATGACCGCACCTTGGCAATACTATATCCTTACATTATCTAGAATTATGTTCAGAAATTCAGAGTCTGGTCCTGATATTGTGGATGAAGGCATTGTCGAAATTGCGTGGATTACTCAGATCCCTCTCAGCGACCTAATAAAGCACATATTATCAACATAATTGTGTTTATGAAAGGGGTATGAGTCTGCTACAGCACTCCATAACATCCAAGAGCCTTGAATATCCACTAGCTTCCTATCAAAAACTGACCGCTGCGTCTTCCTACTGACCTTCTCTCAGAGTGTCCATGTCCTTGATGATGTTTTCCTTGCTCTCCTCTAATCTCTTGTTCCTGTTCTGGAGGTTGTTCACCAGCCGGTTCAGGTTGCCTATCTCTTCCTGTTGACCTTTAACCTTATCTTCCATTCTGGTGGAAGACATCAGTGTGGGTGAAAGAGGGAGGGAGGTAGGCGAGGTGGCAGAGAGGTAAAGGGGGGGGGGAGAAGAGTATTGGGGACGTATTGTTATAACAGTAACATATAAAATATATATTTCATAAAACTTGCTTCTGAAAGAATTAGCAATGAAGTGGCAGTGAATTAAAATGCTGTGTCCTGTGTCCAGGGAGGAGGGGGGGGGGCAACTTCTGGGGAACAAGTGAGGCTATGTGAATGCCTAAAGAACATTACATCAGGGACAAAAATGTGACTATGCAAAAAAAAAAAAAGCTGGATAAGTAAAGAGCTATGCCAAGAGGATAATGGAGAGCATTAAACACAACAAATTGACAAGTGACATAATTTTCTCTGTAATGATATCAATGTAATGATTGTGGCATCACACCATCAAACAATATTTTAGAGGAAAATAAGTAGAATGCACCACTTGCTGAGTAAGTTCAAAAGTGCCTACCTTTTCACTTTCAGGTTGCTGTCTTCTGCCTGGAAAGGAGCAAGAATGAAACCAAAACCAAACAATGTTACAATATGCAGAATGGTACGAAAAGTTAACTTCATACACAGCTTTTAAATATTTATGGACAGGTGCATGGAATTTCTTCCACATCTGACATTGTTATCAAAGTTATCCAAGGTGACACTTGGCAGCACTGTTTGTCGTGACAGATTTGAAGTTCACATATACTACATAATAATAATAATAATAATAGTCAGTTCTTAGAAACGCATAATACCATACAAATAGTCTCTATGCGTGTACAAAATAATGAAACAAAATCTATCACATATTTCTCTAATTCAAACATGTAATCAACAATTGTCAAAAAGGTGAGTTTTTAACACAGATTTGAATTTATCATAATCTGTAATGCATCTAACACTGAGAGGGAGATTATTCCATAATGAGGGTGCCATTTTTCCAAAAGACCTATCACCATATGTCTTAGATTTGACACTTATTTCAGAGAGGAGATTTTTTGATTTTGAGCGCAGATTACGACCAGGATGATATGGCTTGATGAGTTCACTGAGATATGCAGGGGCATTTCCATGAAAACATTTGAATGCAAGGGTCAAAATCTTAAACCTGATACGAGCTCTACATATTGCTCTTTATTTTGGTGACTTCTTCAAATGCAATATACCAAGTATGGCAAAGTATTGCTGGTGTTTTGAGAAAAACAGTCGGGTGAAGGAGAGCAGGCAAACACTAGATTGTCTAGAATTGTTTCTTTTACACACACATACACACACACACACACACACACACACACACACACACACAAAATGTATCATGCAGTTTGTTAACATGATTATCAATGTTCAAGTGATGTCAATACTCTTGCAAAAAAAAAGGGGAGGTGTCTTGAACAGCAAGATGAACCATTGAATATGTCTATAATCATCTTATTGCGGGCATGGAGTTACACACACGGCGTTGTCAAAATGAAATGTTAAGCTTCACATTTTGAACAAAATAATTGAATAAAGAGACATGACACAAGGGATAAGAGTGAGAGGAGGGTAAATCAAGATCACGAAACTGAAGTGAAAAACATGGAATGTTTAAAAGTCGAAACCCACATACCTTTCCTTCCATAGCCTTTGCCATATCCTGCATGAGAGTCAGCTCATTCTTGTGGTAGTCCAGCTTCTTTTTCATATCACGCAGCTCCTCATCTCTGCAGAAACAACATCATCGTGTCACATGGCAACAGTCAACAAGTCACTGTCATATATTCAGAATGACCCTGTTTCTAGATGGCCACTACCTGCTACTGTATAGGCTGTTATTTTCGTGAGGGTTTAATTTTCACGAATTTCGCGAATCTCAGTTGGATCGCGAATTTAACAACACGCAAAAATGTCTCCATGTGATAGGGTAATAGCGCATTTACGTTACGAAAACAACATCTCTCACGAAAATGTCTATGACCTCCTCATTCATGAAAATAACAGCGTATACAGTATTCACACAAAACCTGGCTAGCTATCCCCTGAAACAACTGCTGTTTAAACAGCTATATAGCCAAGTATCTACATTTTGATGAATTTCAAATATATGCACTTAAATATCAAAACGATTGTAATCTGGTTGTGAATTGTCAAATATTTGAATCAACTTACTTGCCTTTAATATATACCCATAACAGATTCCAAAAAGAGAGATGATATACATGTACTTATAGCCAATTGCGCACCTGACAAACAAATAATGGCAAGTAAATGTAAACAAAAGTACTTTTTCCTTGCTGACACAGTATAAGAGTTGTACTGTTAAGGGTAGGAGGCATGATTCAAACACTTAACATGAGATCTAGAAAGAAGGCTCATCCATCCAAACCCTTGAAATCTAAAGACAGATTCAGAAGGGTTGTATGACAACTAAATGTGAAATCAACTCTTTTCCACAAATTACTAGGAAAATAAAAAAGATACCTACAAGGAACAATGAAGAAATAATCGCTGTTATTTAAAAATTGGCAAAAAAAAAAAGCCGTGCGCAAGAATTTCAAAGATAAAGCTGTACTGAGAAAAGTGTGGAGAAGATGACTGCAGTGTGATCTCCTGGAAGAAATCATAGTGACATAAATCAAAATTTGCTGTGGATATAATTATTAATGACAGAGTAAGATTTGATTGTCTGTGGTTTGTTGCTGTAACTTTTTTTTTCTCCTTTTTTTCCCCCTCTAGCTTCCACGAGGCACTTACCTGAATGTTGTAATACAAGACAAGTGACATGCTGTTTACTTACTTGTTGTCAAATTTGGATTCCAGTTCCCGCTTGAGGTCAAGCTTCTCTTTCATCAATTCGTCATACTGGAAAGTTGATCAAAGTTTGCAGTCAGAACAATCCACATTCACAATTTAGATATGCACATAAAAAGTGCTGATAGTCATCATACAAAGAAAATATTTTGACATAGCAACATTCCTGCAAGCTTTGGAGAAAATAAAATATTTCTTATCACAGTAAATCATCAATTTATATTTTGAAACAATGAGCAAGGCCATGCTAAAATACTTACTTTGGAAAGAAAATGGAACATGAATTTCATGACTAATCACATACATAGCAATGTAAAGACAGTTCTGAAAGACATCACAAACACAGAAAACACAGAAATCATTCTTGAATTTCCACTTACAGTCTGCTGCATCAAATCTATTGTCAATGAAATGGTCATATCATTGTTAGACAACTGACATGGTTTTGCTGCAACTTCCGCTATATTTAGTCAATGCTTCACCACTTCGGTAGGAAACAACATAATGCCGGTACATGCATGGCTACAGTGGAACCTTGCTATAAAGTGGTCAGAAATTACAAAACCCTCTTATAGCAAGGTGATTCTGCTGGTCCCAACTCTTTATATTTCTTTGCTTTTTGTACCCTGATATAGTGAGAAAACGGACATAACGAGAAAATGGATATAACATGGTAATTGTCATGGTTTTTACTGTAGGTCCCTGTTATAATTAGCTTCCCCAGTACCTGGCAATGCTAGGTCTACAGCAATGGCTGAGCCCTCTCAGAATACAAAGCATTATATTTCAGAGGCCACTTCAGGGAAATAAGATCATGTATCACACGATTCATTTTAGGCTGATGCTTTCCTTACTGTTGTAAAACCAGAAACATTCACAGCATAAACTTTCACAAATTGGAGCCAATGCCTTTTTCTAAGCATGAAACTTTTGAGGATTGCCACTGGCATTCAATGCACTGTGTAGGCAAACACTTTTGCATGTAATTTACAGTGTTCTTTTACAAATCTTGGCTCCTTGCAAAATACATGAAAGTTTTGCAAACACACAAATTTCTGGTTTTACACTATCTGAAACTTGTAATGTTCCAGCTGAAAGATTGAAGACCTAGTCAACGTACCTTGGCGTTGGAATCCCTGAGCAGCGAGTCCTGGTCCCTGATCTGGGCCTCCTTTATCTTGATGGTCCCGTTGACCCGGGCCAGCTCCCCTCGCACACTCATCAGCTCCTGCTCCACCTCATCCATGGCTTGCTGAGATGTCAACGGTCAAAGGTAAGAGATCAGAGGTCAGAGTAGTGATTAGAAATCGGTTGGCACGTATTGCTTTGAGGAATTGATACATTTGCACACCTTGTGCCATTTACATAACTATGGTCTAAATGGGGAGAGAAAAAGAGTATTTGAGCGCCAAAAGTGGTAGAAAATGTCTACATTAGGACAAATATTATTGTCATCAACATTTAGCAGTTGTCTTCCACTCATCCTGATTTCCCCTACACTTCATCAAATTGTATTCACTATTATCTCCTTCATTTCGACCCGAGGTTTGCATCAACACCTCTGGCTTCACGAAATCTCATATTTCACTGAATTCTGTTCAATAAATTTCACTGCCTTACACGTATTCTAGTCAGTCTTGTTGGTTTCATTGCATGCTATATGATATGAACAGAAAGAATCTAACACTGCGCTGAAGCTGTCAAGTTTCCTTTTCTGCCAGCCATTTCTGCTTCACACCAGCAAAGATGATTTACTAGCAAGCTAAATTATGGTCTTAAAGTTTTAAACACTTAGGTCACAAACTATACCTTCTGCCAATGGGTAAGGTCTCTAGCTTCATATGTCCATCAACATCGGGCAAAGCACAGGCAGGAAAAAAAAAAATTCAACAAGCACAAACACAAATGGGTGTATGAGACTCTTCAGCTTGAGCCTTTGACTTTGCACATTTTGTCATTTACTGACACTGTTTCTGTTGGATGAACACTATCATGTGTAACTGAAATTGGGGAAAACGAACCTTGAGTTTGGGATTCTTGACTTTCTCTTCTTCCAGCTCTGCCGTCATGGAGCGGATCAATTTGTCCTTTCTGTCGATCTCTCGTCTCATTTCCTGCTCCTGCCTGTTGAGGGCGTCCTCCAGTTCCCCAACAGACATGTCCTTGTCCTCCTTCAGCCGCGAGTACTCCCTGTTCGTGTCCGACAACATCTGCTTCAGGGATTCAACGTCCGTCTCCTGAAGAGAGAAACACATCTCCAATGAATGAGATCCAAACTATTGGTAATGGATTCTCCCCCTGGACCTGCTGTGATTATTCAAGCATTTCTTCTCTTTGTTGATGCTGCTTTTTTTTTGTGGCTGGTGAGGTTGTTGAAAAGCAGAGGGAGGATACTGGACATTAAAGATACCCCTAGTTACTGGTGTAATTGCCATTCTGCTTTCATTTTGACTGACTGATTTTAACATTATGATCATAAAGTGGAATCAATATTTTTCTGTTTTCTTTATCAAACAAATTCCAACCTTTAGGGACACAACAGGAAGTTGGAAAATGTGAAATTGCCATCATAATCTACGATGGCTTTTCTGTTTCTATATCCATACGATATCCACGAGGAATATCTTTCCACTCAGTAGAAAAAACATGTCAAAGTGAATATACAAATGCAGTTTACTTCTCCACTCTGGTACCTCCCCCCTCTGAGCTCTACAGATGAGCTCCTGGGAACCGTGAAAACTACTTGGCAAGGGATTGTTGAGTTGCTTTCCCCTTCAATCCGTGAGTAATCTCCGTGGTAAAGCTTCTACTTATGAGCGCCAAAACAGATCATTGGTAAGGCAAGAATGCTATCCATTCATCCCCACATTTTGTTTTGTATTGGCATCACATGTGATTGACATAGGGCATGAATGGTGAAATATTGGACCGACACAAGTTATCACATAGAGGTTAATCGATATTTGGCCAGATGTAATTGTTCTTTGTCCCAGTCATGTCACATGTAAGCATGCAAAATAACAAATGACTTCAAGATGCACTCAAAATAGTATGATTGCAGGAAACTGTGAGGGAACAGACCAACAGACAGACAAAGAGACAACAGAAAAAGAACTTTAATTACTTTTGAATAATGCTTACCACATACCTAACATTTCAGAGTATAAATTTCTCTTTGAGCTACTATGTGGAGAGCAGCAATTAGAGGACATTTTGGAATAGAAATTTGATACCCTCACTGAAATTGGAACCACCAAATTTACATTCCCAAATAAACCGTCAAGAAAGAAAAAAAAAATGTACCTACCTGTGTGTTTCTGAGTTGTCTCAGTTCTTCAGTCTTTCTCTCCACATCTTCCTTCAGTCTGCCGATCTCTCCTTCCTGTTTCTCCACGATGCTGGTCAAATGTTCCACTGTTCTCCCAGCTTCCCCTCGGATCTTAGATGAGCGAAAAAAGGAAAGCATTACTCAATCCTCCAAAATATACATTTGGCCGTCTTTTCCTGTACATATTTGACTGGTATGATAGACATTCATATTGACTGGAATCATCTTATGACAAGTATTCTTTTCTTCATAATGTTCTTTTTTAAAATACAGGACCAACCTCAGTAAGTTTTGTAATCATTATAAGGTAGGTCAAGTGTGAGTCTGCATGGATCTCAATGAAATGAAAATGATGAAACCTGAAAGAGCAAAAGAACATGATGATTGATATGCCAAAAAGGCACTATATAAGAAACAAAAATTATGATTTTCATTCAATGTCATATTTGAGAGAATTCTTTTCAATTGGTGATGACTTTATTTATGAATATCTTGGCAGCATACAAACTCACATATTAATACAAGTTCTTCCTGCTATTCTCCTCCAATATATATCTCTCTCTTTAATCTTTAATCTCTTTAATCTATCTATCCATCCATCCATCCATCCTTCTATATCTATATCAAAGAGATTTTCCCCAGTGACTGCTAGAGTGCGGAGTCTTCATACGCCCTGTACTATTGTTTTGTGAGCGCAAGGGGAGCATTGGATGGCAACGAGGCGGTACAACGGTAGGCTCACCCCTCGTGCTAACACGCTAACAAACGAGCAACCGAGGAGCAGCCAAAATCAAGTGCGTACTCGCGTAAAACTTCAGAAGTTCGTGCAATACGCGCTGTAGAAATGTATACATAGTACGCAAAGTCCGCCATTGTTAAGTGGAACAATGGCGGCCCCCACGAAATCACTGACTCCATTGTAGAGTCCGCCCTCTAGTGGTGGGGAGGAGAAAAATCTCTTTGATCTATATTGAGTAAGATAGACAGACAGACAGACAGAGAGAAAGATATGCCTGTTTGTTTATCTTGTCTTTCTATCAATCTATCAGTCTATTTTCCCTTTTATCTACCTGTCTAACTATCTTAGTTTCTTTCTTCTCCGTAGTCATCTATCTCTCCCTCAATCTCTCAATCATTCAATCTCTGGCCCAGTTCTTGGTCCACAAACCTGGTCCAGCTCCAGCTCCTGCTTGGTCTTGCCCTGGACCAGCTGCCTCATCTCGTCATCCTTCCGGGTCAGCTCCTGCCGTAGCTCCGAGGCTTCGTTCTCCTTCTTCAAAATCTGGAGCTGCATCTCCTTCACCTGCCTCGTGGCCTCCTCCTGCATCCCGTCGATCTCCGACGACTGCCGCAGCTGGAACTTGCGCAGCTCCAGCTCCTTGTCGTGGAGTTGCTCCTGGGATTGAAAAAAAAATTTCTAGTGATTTTGTGGAAGTGTTTGCACATCAGTGTAATTTGTGTGTGTGTGTGTGTGTGTGAGGAATTCACCTATCTCAACATTTTACATGTTTTCCATTGACTCTGTTTCTTGTCAATCAGCATTGCTTTTGGTGACAAACTAACACAGACGTACCTCAAGATTCCTGACATCATTTTCGAGCTTCTTGACATTCTTCCTGGTGGAGCTGAGCTCATCCTGGAGAATGGTGATTTCTCCATGCTTCTCCTGCATCAGACGCGGCTTCTCATCTCTCAGCTGCTCCAGCAACATTCGCTGCTCTTCAATCTGCCATGGAAGAGACAATCATGATACCTGTATTGATTCTTGGAGCGATGCCTCATGTTCAATTAACGGTTATGTTTGTTTTGGTCTTTTTTTTCCCATTCCTAGGCAGCTGATTAACATCTGTTGGGGTGTTTTGAATGTGTCAATTACTTCGATAAATGTTATCAACTGGACACAGTAAGCCAAATGAATTAACACAAAATGGAAACAACTGTAACTGTACATTTCAAATGTGAAGTGAATGTCATACAAACTCTAAAGTCCATATGCACACTACATGACTTTGCCATGATTCACCGGCCATACAACCTAGCAACCAGAAGTGTGATGTCACTAGCCTTGCCAGTTTCCAGTCATGTGACTGGGTCGCAATGCCAGTCATGAAGATTAGACATGTTGAATTTTCAAGAACAGCCATACACTTTCAGCCAATAACGCAACAGTTGAAGAACTAATGCCAGTACAGTCGTAAGCCTAGCTGTGTAGTCTTATCGCATAGTATGCGGTGTCCAGTCGCACAACTGGTCGCATCACCCAGCTTGTCTTCACAGTCATGTGACCAGTTGGATCATACAGTGTGTAGTGGGCTTATGAAGCATCACTTTATACCATCTGACCTCACCTTGATCTCTAGCACCATCTTCTCCTGCTCCAGTCTCCGCCGTGCTTCGCTGTGCTCATCCCTCTCCCGCATCAGCTGCTCCGCCTCCCGCGCCTTCTCCGCCATCTTGTTGTCCAGGGTGAAGTTGGCCGTCTCCAGGGCGACGTTCTTAGTGGCCACCTCGGTCTGGAGCTGCTTGATGGCCTGCTTGTGGTCCTCCAGCTGGGCTCTCAGCAGGGTCTCGATCTCTAGATCAGCGATGTAGCGATTCTTTTCCCTGTATGAGGATATTACCATATTTACATTAATGATTAGTGCACCGAGTTGTCGACACAAGAATAATTGATTTGAATAAATATGGAGTACCCGCTGCTACAAGGGATTAGAACCATCACTGGCTATCAGATGGAACCATGGTAGTCTAGTGGATATGATGCCTGTCCAGCAATCGGGAGGCCTTCATTCATTCATTTCCGTTGATGAAGAGCAATTTGTCAACCAGATATAATCATGACATACCATATCTCAGACTTACTCAACTAACTTCAAACAACTGCATCAGTAGCATCAGCTTAATTTTCATGTGGCATCCAAAATCTGTGATTATTTTGGCTGGAATGCATGACATATATATATATATGATATATATATATATATATATATATATATATATATATATATATATATGACGAGTTTGTTTGCAAAAACCGATAAGTCCATAATTTGAAGATTTTGAAGTACGGTATCTGTAATAAAATACAAAATAATCCCTTTTAAATGATATATTGGTCACTACAAATAAAGGTACATTTTTGAAGTTATGGTCAAAAGAAGCAAAAAATTTCATATTATTCTCTTTATTTTTCTTGACCTTCAATCGCAAATATCTCCATTTGACAAATATGGACTTATCGGTTTTTGCAAACAAACTCTTCATATATATATATATATATATATATATATATATATATATATCCCTAGTTGGCACCTTAGGGAGACATATTGGGGGGAAGTGTCTTCATTAGGGAGACAACTGGTCATTAAGGAGACAATTTTTGTGTCTCCATTGCGTAAACTGCCATTGAACATGTAATGATAAATTTGCATATAAAACTATATATATATATATATATATATATATATATATATATATATGTATCAATCAAAGCCAAACTCAACAAGGTTACTTGGGACTGACATATGATTCTGCTAATGTGCTCAAAAGAAGTCATTTGTTACATTTGTATAAATGACAGTAAGGATTTTGATTTACTCAATCTATCACTAGTTCATAGCAACAGAATCTGTGAGATTTTACCTCAGCAGAAGAGGGTAATTACTGGAAATTATATACTTTGTCCCATGAAAGTAAACAAGTCCTTCTCAAGACACAATCTTCTGGATCTGGCTCATGTACAAGCTTAGTGTAGCTTACCTCTCTTTGGTGAGATTTCCTTGTAACTCACTGAGCTCACTCTCCACTTGGCCTGTGAGAAGAAAACAATGAAATTTGTTGACAATATCCCCTCAATCCGACAAAATCATTGCACAGAAACTACAGATTCTGAGTGATTGACTACCGGTATGTTCATTTGCTGATATGCAATAATAAGGTGATAACCAAGCATGTAATAGGACCAAGATGACATAAAAATATCTGAGAGGATATTTGGCACATACACGTGTATCATTGTGAGAGTTTTAGAGTTGTTTGCGTTTAGCATTAATCTTTTGAAACACTCAGTATATATAAGTATAACCCACTTCTTTTTATGCATCAATGATAAGAGTGGTAACAGAGGTTTAAATACATCAGATGGATACCCGAGATGTATTGCACATGGATAAAAATGTAGCTGCATACATAATGGATCATGTGACTCATCTGTTAAGTTTCTCATGCACACTCATATCCATGAATCAATCTATGGTATTATAGTCCTGTATGACATTTTGTTATGTAATTACTACGCATTTACATGCCAGTTATCCCAAATATAATATTTTACAGGTTAACACTATGTCTTACTCTATGAGCAACAACTACAACTCACAGTTTGTTTGTAGTTCCTTTGTGGTGGGCATTGTAATTTCAAATGCAAAGTACAGCTTATTTTCCTCTGAAGATCAAGATGTATACACTACAAATATTACACTCTGTCGACTCCAAGGGAATTTACACTGCACAAGAACGTCTAACTGCGTCCCAGTTAGGGATGACTTCTGATGCATTATGCTACACCGTACAGATTATTTTTTTTTCTACAATTGCAAAACTTAAAAGAAAACAAGGCAAACCTGACACCAAAGAGAAGATATCTTGCAAAAGAAAGAAGTAGATGTAAAATTATGGAACATGTGTGCTCATTAAAGTAAGATTTTTTTTTTCTGTTCTTGCTTTAATTTGAAGATGAAGCTTTCCACTATGATTTAGAAAGACATGGAAACTCTGACCATCTGCTTGTCTGAAGCATAATGGTCTATATGAGGAAGGTATGTTGTAAAAATGTGGTAAAACATGAGAAATGATGAGAGAAAGAGACATGTGGACAGAAAGAAAGAAAGAAACAAGGAAGGAAAGATAGAGACAGATATATGGATAAATGGGATGGATGGATAGATAGGGATAGATAAATGGATAGAAAGATATAGATAGACATAAATAGGTACATACATAACTGGATAGATAGATAGACAGACAGACAGACAGACAGACAGACAGATAGATAGATAGACAGATCGATAGATGAGAGAGAGGGGGCGGGGGAGAAAGAGACAAACAGGGATGAGAAGGAAACTACAGTCCATATTTGGCTATCAAAATTGATTTTCCTCACCACATAAGCATGGAAAATGAGTCTATTTCGCTACAGCATGGGTAGCTACTGAGAGAAACCCTTTGCAACAGGCACCGAAATATATCAAAATTCCAAGCACCCCTCTAGCATACTTCATGGATAAGAAAGTCACTTTTCAGAAAGATTCATTAAAGATCTGCCACAAAAGTGAAAACTCCCAGAACAGAAGAATAAAGGAAAATGACGGAGCAAATAGAGCATAGCAGTAAAGTAGAAACAGTGATAATTGCACCTAGTAGGTCTATTTGTAGGGATTCAACAAGAAGGAGAGCATAAACTTGCTAAAGAAATTTATGATGCAATGCCTCTACATTCTTTGATTTTCTTTTCCAAAAAATATACACCAATACCACTGATGACAATTGCAAAATTCTAAGCCCATGACCTCAGGCTAAGAAAGATCTGCCACACACTAACTAGCTTGGTGAGAGTGCAGAATCTTCCGGTTAGATCCTTTATCTGCTTTTAATGACATTCAGGACAGGGAATTCAGAGGTATAGGATGTTAATCATAATTCACTTTATTATCCTCATATGCTTTGCAGATGTACATTTTAGCACAAATGAAGTTGCCACTTTCAATATTCAGGAAACGTCATAATTGGGGCAAATATGTACACAACTATAGTGTCTACATTCACACAATGTGCAGTGAGTCAAGAAAATCTTTAACAACATCCTTAATTCAATTAATGCACAGCTTATTAGACTTGCATTATGTACACATTGTAATACAGTATGAGTGCATGGGAAACCAATATCAGAACTCTATTGTTATGTCCAAAAAGGTCCCTAAAGTTTTACCATATGAAAAGCAGTCAGCTTTCATACATTAAACATGAAATCCTTTTGACAAGTGCAATTTATCATCAAGATGGATTGTCATAAATGGTTCAAAAGGCTATATCATATCCCGTGGGGTAGCAAGGTGGGCAAGTTAAAGCGCTGCTACACAGTATGCAGGAAAATTCCACTTTTCCTGAATTGCTGCCCTTAACCACCTGTTACCTGGATGTCAGTGAAAGCTAACCTCACTGTCATAATGCAGTGCTACTGCACCAATGTGGTTTTTATTTTCTACAAGAAGGGTACAACGAAAATCTGCATTTGAGCCCGACAAGTTTGCTAAATGTGTGCCATACACTACAAGCATTAAAAACTCAGCTTGGCAATTTGCTACAGAAGTAGATTGCAGAGTGTGACAAGCAACGCCGGATACACACAATTCCGCCAAAAATATGTACACACAATCACATGGCACATGACATTCTATCACCGTGCCCCTTTACCGGGAAAAACTGGCAGCGTTAGTGTACAGCAATGCAGCATTTAAGTTGGTGCAACTAGTGATGGCTAGAATGAGTGTACACAGGCACTTACTTGTCGGGTATACTTGTATGTGGTCTGTTTCCATAGTTAGGCAGATATGGAAAATATATCATGTACATTGATGTGTCTATATACATATATACGGATGAAAATTGTGCACTTATATAATGAAGGTGATGATCCCTGTTATTTGGGTGCATATAGATAAATCGGTGTATATTATGTGCTTAAATATACCAAAATATCTAAAATATTCATTTGATACATGTAATTCAAATTAACATGATAGTTATGTCTGACAAACATCTCTGCATGAAGTATTGGGATCATGACATAAATGGTGCAGAACATGAAACTGAGAGTAATTCTTACAAACAAGCAAAACTAAGGTATCGTTTAAACTGCACAGTAGATACAGAAACTGTAATAAGCGTATCAATGTTTCCTCACTATTATTTCCTAGAAGAATAATATGCAGGCCATACATGCACAAAGTGCACTATACACCCTTGAAATGGGAACACATTACTAGTCTGAATTGCTTGACTTTCTATTTAGCTTCAACATTTCTTTGCTATTAATCTGAACACACATTTAATTACCCTTTGTAATATAACATCCACAAGGCTGTAGCTCAAAATCTGATACTGCCTCACACAATTTCTATTAAGAATAGGAAAGCAATAAAATCTCATTGAATGAATGAGGATTCTGGTCTGGTTTTATATTCTTAAAAATATATCGGTATATAAACGAAACAATTACCACACAACATATCACAACACCATGTTAAGGAAAACAAACTATTAGCGTTACAACACCAACAACAAAGCAAACAAGTATCAAGCATGTGCCTTGAGGGTTCATACAAATCTTACGCATTACGGCACATGCTGTAGTTCTTCCTCATGAGTATAAATTTCACTTGGAATCTTTCTTTTCCTCTTCAGACAGGCATCAGTGTTACAGTGCACTCCCGTTATAATGAAATGCTCGGGACCGGCAGTTTTCTTTCGTTATAACGAAATTTCATTATAACCGAACAAATACAATATATAACGAACACAAGGAACCACGTATATATATCATATTATGTTTGCTGAATACTTGTCATACACTGGAAAGCTATGTGAAATGTGATGGGATATATGTATTACAATAATAGACGCAAGTTCCCCTCAGAAACTGTGCGTGACACAAGGTGGTGGTGTACGTGTGAAGCGTTCACCCATGCAGAGACGCTATAAATGCTTGTTCTGCTACGTATTTTCGAAAGCTATTCCCATTTCGTTATAACGAAGCACATTTCTTTTATTTCTCTTTGTCTGTGGCGCTGGGAAAAGACTTCGTTATAACGGAAATTTCGCTATAACCGTGTTCGTTATAAAAGCGAATTTTGTACCATAGACTTTAATGGTGATAATTTTGGGACCAGAAGATTTGCTTCGTTATGTGACGAAATTTCGTTATAACCGTGTTCGTTGTAACGGGAGTGCACTGTACATCAAGATTTGATATTAATATGATTAGATTTAACAAAGTACATTCCTGTGGGGGGGGGATATGTTATAAGTAAAATGTATGCATCATATTGTTACTGCCTTTTTTCAAGAGAACATCAGTTGTTTTTTTCTTATGTGTCAATGTAAAACAGTCAGTAACATTTTAATTCAAGGTGATAGATACTACACTTATGAGATCACAGCTAATCATGCACAAATAATGCAGAATTATGAAAATATATAATGATAAGAACATTTGCAAAGTGCATGAAAGGCTCGTGCTTGTGAGAAGATCATTAATGTAAAAATTACTTTTTGGATATGCAACATCTAGCAGTGATTTTTGTTTTAATACTGCATAAAGATGCTATAATGTGCCTCCTCTTTGCTGCATTATTACAAATTAATTGGCAAAATTGGATGGCACCATATATGATTTAACTCTTCAGAACTCATATAAACAATGGATTATGGCAAAAAAAACAAAAAACAAACAAACAAACAACAAATAAAAAAATTCTGATCCAATTTCTTTCACATTTATAGAGTAGTGGTTAGCATAAAGACAACAGCAAAACAACAATAAAACCATGTCAAGCATCATGCAACAAAAAGACTGGGCATTTTTTTTTTTTTTTTCCATTATGACATTCTTTTGTCGTTTTACTTTGGGCAATTGCCTCTTTTCTTTTCCATAAATTGTAGGATAGGATATTCTCCTGGCATTTTGACAGACTCACTCATTTCTCAAAGAGCCTATCACTTCTATTCTGATTATCTATTTTGCTGTGTATCAATGGAATTTGAAGTGTCCATTGCTTGGGGTTTTTATACTTTCAAATGATACTTTGGAGAACTACTCAAATCTGACAAAGATATAGAAACTTTCATTAGATATTCAACAGTGAAGTGGGGATAGCTCCTATAATCTAGGCATGTGTCACTCAAAACTTGACATCCATGGTTACAGTGAAAAACAAACTTTAGCAATCGAACACATTTTGATGTTAAGTAGCACAAGTATTTACAGGAAGACAGAAAAAATTAGGACTTCTATTAAGAAAACTAATGCTTTCTTGACAAAATGAAACACAGTTGATATCAAATATATGAGATATGTTGTCTATTACATGTTTAAAAACGGTCTACATGTTACATATTGTGGAAAGTTGTGTTGATCGTGCAGGAGAACTACAATATGTACACTCTTTAAACTACTTGATGGAGGTGCATGTGAAAAATATGCTTTTTATATATCGTCACCAAGGTGACAAGACCTTGTATGTCAAATTTTGGTGAAAATGACTTTTTTTGGATTAATGGTCAAATAATCAATTAAGTGATATCCTGTCCAAATCTTAACTGTCTTACCCCCAAAATGAAGCCACCATGGCCTGTCAGAGGAGAGGGTACCCCACTTGATATCATAGTGCTTCAGCTGCCATGTTTTTTTTGCTTTCCTGAACATCTGACATTTTGTAGATACGAGGTCTTGTCACCCTAGCCATGATGTGTAAATGGGGTTAATAGGAACCAACCACCGATAACCAGCCACCCATCACCGCAAGCCACCCAAGTTTAGGAGGAGAAGTGAAATCGGAGGGTCTTACGCAAGCGGTCCTCGGCTCTCTTCTTGCCGTTCTCTGCCAGCACACTCTGACCCTTGAGGACATCCACCTGTCTCTCCAGGGAGTCGTTGTCTTGACGCAGTTTCCTCAGCTCGTTGATCTCCTCTGTGAGGAAGAGAGAAAAGAGGAAGAGTCATGTGTCTGATCTTACAACACGGTGTGTATACTGTAAATGCAGAATTTTTTGCAATACATTTATTTTCGTGTATTTCACGCTACTTCAGGCTAGCGCAAATTCTAAAACCATGAAAATATCTTTACAATATTTTTCGCACATTGTGAATGGGTTGACAATTGCGCAGTGCAAATTCAACAACCCACGAATACATTTTTGAGCCAATTAGCACGAAAAATTAATCACGCCAAATTACTGACATTTACAGTATGTGTTTGTATGTGTCCTAGTGTTCATCTGGGCACATGTGTGTATGCTAGTAGCTTTCTGAGCATGCTCTACGCTGTACATTCAAATGGATTGTTTGTGTGTACTTGTGTAATGCAAGATTGTCTAGAGCTGAGGCATGATGAGTGCACAGCGGTATACATGTTGCACAGCTACATTCTGATTTTCATGCATGGAAATGTCAAACCAAATTCTTTTTTTTGTGTGTGTGTGTGTGAATTGGTGGAAAATATACGATTAAGCAATTGCACAATGCAAATTTTAGAACACTTGAATAGTTTTGAGCTGCTCAGCATGAAAATTTAATCACACAAAAGTAATTACAACTACAGTATCTCATGGTTGCACTAGTCATAAAGTAAGACATCTACACAATCAGAGTCTATTCTTAGCACAGTATTCAAACATAGACCATGTTTTTTTTTAGATCTGTCCTACAATGATAAAAACCCTGTTGATATATAGATTAATCTTTGCTCATGTTTACCAAATATGCTCTTTTCCTTTACTCAAATTGCTGCCTACTTTCTTCACTTTCTATTCAATGCTCACAGTCATGGATCGGAGCATGCTGACTCCTTGCATTGTATCTTTTTCATCAGAATCTGGTCATTAAAACAGAAGAATAAAGCTAATAACTTGTCTCCCTCCATACAATTTTCATCCTGAGAAGTACTCTCCTCTGCTAGCTCACCTCGTCTGTCCAGGTTGCTAAGTGACAGCTTGAGACCTGATGCATCCACAGTCCTCGCCAGGTGGTCCTGAAGAAACTTCTGATGTCTGTTCTCCAGCTCCGTGTACTCCGCCTTCAAAATCTCATAGTCCGCCTCCAGCTTGATCTTGTCCTTCTCTATGCTGTAGTACACAGAATGATGATAAGGGTAAGGGGTGAAAAGAGATACACTCATATCATTATTTGTGCTGGTGATATACACACTGAGATGAGAGCGAGAGGGGGTGGGAGGGAGGAGGGGGTTAGGAGGGGCAGAAAGAGACCGGGTCAACTCATCGAAGAATAGACCCACCACAGGAGGACAGAAAAAAGGAACACAAGTTGCGTGCTCTATAACATTCTTTATCTGTTTTAAACTAAAGCTTGAATTGCACACATCATCAATAAGAATCAATGCAGTACACACTCGTAGTTCAGGTGGTAAAGACACGTGCATAATATTGATCCCTCGGATACATTAGTGTACATGTGGCCATGTTTTTTTCAGGGTGACATTCTATGCAATCAAGTGCATTCTTATACTGCAAGTGTTAACATTTTTGCAGATTTTGCACGACATGAAACTCTAGAATAAAAAATAGAAGCTTGTGAATATTTTTACTTCTCATGTTATAGTAGTTCATCTCTTTGATTTCGTGAATTTTTCCACTAATAATGTAAGAAATACATAAAATTCATTTTACCTGGCTGATCGTGAAAATTACTTGTGCAAAAAATTCCATTTTTTTTTACAGTATATTGCTTAAACGTTCTGATCCTTATAAAGTATTGTTTCACTGAATCGCTAACATCTTTGCACGTAGGCCTACACACACATGCACAAATGCAAATATCCCCTCAATTAAGTCTGAGAGTTTTAAGTAGATCTGATGTCCACAAAGACACTCACGTGTCGTAGTTAAACTTTGGCACCCATTCCTCTTTAGGCGTTCTGATGCGAAGCTCGGCGTTTTCCCTCTCAAGCCTGCTGACCTTCTCACTGAGCATGTTATTGAGGTCACCTATGGATCTGACCTGCTCCTCCAGTTCACGACCTTTGACCTCTGCATCATCGGCCATCCTAGCACGCATAGTGAGTTGAGCGGAGTTCTCCTCAAGCTAGGAATGGATATCAAATAAGAAAATATACGCAATACAAGACAATTACGGTAAATCTATTGTATGCTATGCACTCATCTTGGAACATGCAATTTCTCAGTACATAATTTCAAAATATTGTCTTGAATTTTTCAGTCGACATTTGTGAATTAGTGCTCCAACACATATACAAACACTGTACAGTATTCTCACCTCTTCAACTCATCACAACTCAAATCAGAATGAATTTATTCCTGATACTGATAACAAAATTAACAACATCTGCAAGGAATACATTGCAATGATGCAAACATTTTTCAATGGTGATACCTCTTGTAGAGTCAATAACCTTCTGCGGAGGTAATACATGTGACCAGTTATCCATATGTGACAGTGCACCTCAAAACAAACAAAAAGTCGCCAGACATGAATTTTTAGTTAAGACCATATTCTGAAAGAGCAGACTTTAAGCTTTAAAATGATGTATAACTCAAATCAAATGGACTCTCCTAACCTATCTAAATATTGGAAAGAAAGCACAACCTCAGAAAAAGTGTGAACTGAGAAAAGAGGCTCTGAAGTACAGTGTCTATTCAAGCGCTTAATCTTTACCAAACCGTGCTGGCTGTGCGATGAATGGGACAAAAAACAGGAAGTAAACCACTGGAGTAACAACAATGAAGGGATTATCAGATTAAACTGAAAATAAGCATGTCTCATGAACACATTCTGTCCATAATTAATGCCAACTTTCAAAGCAGTAGCACTATCCTTGCAAAAGTTATTAGAGTTGAAAGTGAAGAGTGTGGACAAGGTTTTTCAGAAATGAAAAAGGGATTCTGAAGACACACCTAATCACACTATTCTATCAAAAATGTTCGAGATAAACTGCTAAAAAAACACACTTTTCTGCCCGTTTTATGATACCAAATTTTAACATAATGTAAAAGAAGACCTGCTCTTTCAGAAAATATGAAAAAGTCCATTTTGGCTAGGTTGACCCATTTCACTTGTTTTCAGTCCTCACGCAAAATCAGTGTGTGCGACTTTATGTTCGTTTTGAGGTGCACGGTCACATATGTTCAGCCAACTTTAGCAAATATATCATTCAGCGTTTCACACAAATGATTTGATGCGCCCTTCAAGCTTGCTGATGAGGAAACCCGCTTCACCTTTGAGATCTTTTCTTGGAGGAGTTTATTCATCTCCTTGAGGTTCTTGATGTGCTCCTCATGGTCCACCCTGCTCTCAAAGGCTACGGGCGTGGCCCTGGCAGACCGGTATCCTCCTGGAGTCCTCTCGCGAGCCAGCTCCTCCTTCAGCTCTGCTATCTTGTCTCTGAGGAGAAGAAAGAGGCATGTGTGGCGAAACTTTAGTTTAGAATCATTAGTCATCATTTAAGAAAAAACAACAAAATAGTGGCATGCAAGGAAAATCAGGAAATTATGACACTGTCCACTTTACAGTGATATGATTACAATTAACCAGTGAAATTTCAGCAGAACACATGGCTCATTTCATAGAGGTTATGGGCATGGCCTGCATGGACAGACCAGTATCTTCTTGGAGAATATTGGCATCATAGATAACACACTCCACAAGAAATGGGAATCCATAATGCTATCATTAGTCACTTCCAAGTCAAAGTGAACACTGAGTCTTCTAGTCAGGGCTTTCTGCACAATACTTACTCTGATAGACCAAGCTCTGCCTTGAGATGATCAATCTCAGCTTGTAGCTTCTCGGCAGCTTGCTTGGGGACACCAGTCGTCTGTAAATCACAAACAGAATCAACTGAATGTTCCACATGGATATACACATTAACCCTTTGAGAATAGGCTGCTTTTGCTAAAAAAGCATTTCCCATAGACACTTCCCCGAGAATACTCAGGACTCGTCCTCAACAGATTAAATACAGTCTGTAGCTGACCTCGTTTTGGGCACTTCATTCGACCGCAAAGCCAACACAGCCACACTGTTGATTGCAGCTGTCATCAGTATATCATGTTAATATATTGAAAATCATTTAACATCCAGGCCACCATTTCATGAAAGTTGTCAGTCTCTGACAATCACCATAGTAACAGTCAGTGACCAGAGCTTCTCAGCCAATCAAAAACAAGTATATTTTACTGACAATGTCAGAGACTGACAACATGTCAGGGCTGACAACTTTCATAAAAATGGTGCCCAGGTTTTGCAATCAGAAAACAACTTCCTAGATTTTATCTTATGCTGCCTTCCTTGCATTCGACTGTGAACTGTGGTTTTGCATGACATCACTTGATATGTGTAACCTGCAGTCACAGTTTGAATGATATTGGAGTTCTCATTTAGTTTTATCTGCAAGCATGATAAATGTGTGTAACAGACTTATTAAACAAATGAAAGAAAAGCAATATACTGAATCCGTTGACTGTAGTAAAAATGAGTGGGAAAAGGTGTAAGTAAATAGCAGATAGGGTAATACGACCAGTCTAGGCTTTTCAGTAAACTGAATGTCAAAACAGCGCAGGCCTTTCTCCAAACTGGTTATAGCGCTGGTGTAGGCTTTTACCTAGTCCTGTACTAAGAACAGTGCTACAAAACTAGAATTCTTTTGCATGCATGAAACTTTTGTAAATTTTGCTAAAAACCAAGGTTCACAAAAAAGTCAAATGTACACACAATACAATTTTTTGTCTATAGGCCTGATGCTGACCTGGTTCTTGGACAAGATGGACTTCTGCATCTCCAGGAGTTGGATGACCTGCTGGTCCTCGCCATGCTCCTTGGCCAGCCGTTTGTTCTCCTCCTCCAGCTCCTGGGCTGTCTCCCTCACCATGGCGAGCTCCTCCAGGGAGGCCTGCAGGGACTGCATCTCTGATTTCAGCACCGATATCTGGCAGGTGGTGGAAGAAGCACGTATAACACTGTAAGTGTCCATTGGCATTGACAATCATTCATTCATCAATCATTCATTGGCATTCATCATTCATTCATTCATTCTTTCATTCATTCATCATTAATTAATTAATTCATTCTTTCATTCATTCATTCATTCTTTCATTCATTCATTCATTCTTTCATTCATTCATTCTTTCATTCATTCATCATTCATGATTAATTCATTCATTCATACATTCATTCTTTCATGCATTCATCATTAATTCATTCATTATTTCATGCATTCATTCATCATTCATCAGTAATTCATTCATTATTTCATGCATTCATTCATTCATTCATCAGTCATTCATTCATTAATTAATTCATTCATTCATTATCTATTGACATTCATTCTCAACACAACCATAGCAAGGAGCACATCAAGTTTTTCTACGGAAGAACATTTGATTTATCAAAGGATGAATGATACAATTTCATCTCAATGAGGAAATGATCAGGAATGGGATATTTTCATGCTATACAGTTATATTGCTCCCAACTGGCATATTTCTGTTTCTATCAGTAAGTAATGCCATTTATTTGAAAACAACTCATGTTTGCTTTTGTGTGTGTGTTAATTTCTGATCATCTGCAAAGGAAGAAATTGTTCAATTTCACAAAAATGTGTACATCGCTTGATTGAAGAATACTACTAATAGAAACATCAGTATACAAGTAGGTCATTAGCAGAATGTTTCAATATCCTTTTCGACTAACAGCGTGAAAATTAGGATGTGTTTTGTACTTCTGCATGAACTAATCAGCGGGTATAATTACTGTACAAACAAAAATAATTGAAATAACAACGTAAGCACATCTTTGGCAATGGTTGTGGGAGGGAAATAATCAAAGACAGAAACATATTCTTATCCTTACTCTAATTCCATTATTCTCACCTACATATTAGCACTGAAATTGAAAGTGCTATACAATCATGATAAAGTAATGCCCATTTCTTAGTATGTCATAACGTTGGATTGGTTTTTCTAAAGTGTCATGTACAGGCATGTGTTGGGGAGCTATGACAATCATGTTCTGAGGAAAGTGCTGGAGTTTAAATTGAACGAGCCACAAAAGCAAGGAAAATCAAAGAAAACATGGAAGAGAGAAGGCGGCTGAGCTTAGGAATGTTGGTTTGAAGAAGGAAGACACCCCAAATTGGGCAAGATAGTGAAAAGGTAAGAGAGCAGTTGTTGTTAGAGTGAGGCAAATCTGGCCATCCCCACTATCAACCTAAATCAAAACCTGATGATGATGATGATGATGATGATGATGATGATGATGATGATGATGATGATGATGATGATGATGATGACATGCAACTCTGGTTACAGCACCCACCTGTTCATTGGCTTCCCTGAGCTTGTCCTTGAGCGAGACGGATTCCTTCTCCTTGAGAGTCAGACTGCTGGAGAGGCGATCACAGGAGGACTTCCACTCCTCCTCCTCCTTTTGCTGCTTCAGGGTGGCATCCTTCAGGTCCTCGTTGGCACGGTGAAGCATCTGAGGGATGCGAGAAGAGGGATGCAACATAATCAATCAGTACATCCTTCATCCATTGACCAAATCATCCATCCCTCGATTCATTCATTCATTCATTCATTCATTCACTCACTTATGCATTAATTCATCAATAATTCATCAATTCATTCATCTGTTCACTCAATACATTCTGAAATCCATTCTTTTGTCCGTTCCTTAATCCCTCCATCTATCCATTCATTGTTTTATTAATTCCCTCATCCATTCATCCATCCATTTATTTCTTCATTCACTCATCCATCCATCCAGTAATTTATCCATTCATTCACCTATCCATATGCCCATTCATTCATTCATCCATCCATTCATTCATTCATTCACTCACTCATTCTTCAATCCATCCATTCATGCATCTGTTCATTAATTCATGTATCCATTTATCCATTCATCTGTCCATCCAGTCACTCATCCATTCATCCAACCCTCAATTCATGCTTTCTTTCATTTATTCATCCAACTGTTCATGGTTGATCTTACAGAAGCACACTTCAGAGAAATCACTCATACACAATTCACAGATAGGTATGGCTACATAAAGCACAGGGGGACAGGATAATTACCAAAAGTCTCATTTATCAGGGGATTTGTCAGCTGCTAAACATATCTAAGGAAATGGAGGCATTTCAATTTTTAAAGATTCAGTAGAGTTAAAGTATTACTGATTCATCCCAACTAATTGTATGTAATCTTTGTGGGCCTCCTATCAATCAGGTAACGATCAAGTCCATGATCGATTCCATGCTAATCAAACACTAACTCACCGTCTCTAGTTCCTGGGCCTTTGCAGATGACTTGGTCTTCTCACTGCGTGCCTCCCTGGCACTCTCTCTCACAGACTGCAGCTGTTCCTCATACTGTTCTTTCTCCCTATGAAAGTCTGCCTTTAGCTGCTCAATAGCCTGGTGGGATAAATCACATCACAGGGGTGTGCTCCAGTAAATGACTGAATAGTCATTTGCAATAATAACACATTATGCTGCCTTTCTATTGGCCTATCCAACAGGTGCTTGCACATCTTGTTTGATTTATACAGAATGTATGTCCTTATAAGTTTGAGAAATATATATTTCATATGTGAATCTACCAGGAGACACTGCGTCAAATGAGACACTGGAATATAACCAGAGAACTTAATCTTTGTAGGTTATCTTCAACAGGGTCATATCTTCCATTGCATGAGTCAAGTCTGCGGCTATGATTTGCAACACTGAAGTGGTGCATCTCAGTAGATACTAAACTCAATTACAGTGGGCTGTGTGAACAGTCAAAGACCTTGAATTGAGATTAACTACATTCACTCAGTGAGATTTCAAAGGAGAAATTTTCTACATAGGCTGTGACAACAAACCCTTCTCTCACAGCATGCCTGTAGGCAATAATGATCACAAATTATTCCATCAAACAATAAAGATATTCAGAGAAAAATGCTATAACTACCCATTGACCATGAAGGGCTCCACACTCAGCTGCACTAAAAGATACTTGACCTTCTTTTAATTGCCTTGTGATGCTTCTTTATGGAAGATAAGCAAAAGAAATTGTTACTACCTACTCAGGAGAACCTATGAACATGTCTCATTGTTTCTGCCTTTCAGTTACCTTTCTCAACAACACACAAAGTAATGGAGCCAATCCAGAGAAGAGAAGCAGACCACTTACCTTGGTCAGGGTGTCCCTCTCCCCAGCGATTCTCCTGGCCTCCCCCTCCCAGTAGGCCTGCTGCTGGGCGATGGAGCGTTTGTCAGCTCCTGTGTTCTTCAGTTCCTCCTGTAAGCGCTCCTGGTTCGTCTTCAGCAGTGAGAGCTCTGTGGACAGCACCTCACTCACCTACACCATGAATCATATCGGAGATTCAGTCATTCTTTTGACTCCTAAAACCATGTTCTCATTTACATAATAGTCAATTTACATTAAAAATGAAAATTACAACCTGTAACTGGCAGTATCTACAGAGACACAAGCCTTGTAAAAGGCATTTCAGTATTCTGAGAGTAAAAAGGTGTATTTATTTGTGAAAATACAGTATTTTACCTTTCCTGCAATAGACATGGGTAGTAATATAATGTGGAAAAATGTATTTTTCATGAAACCTGAAATACTTTTGGTAAAAAATCATGCAAAATGCTGCAAAAAGCATAACAGCTGGCATCTCTGTATCTATTCACACACAAATTAATCATATAGAAAAGTGTGCTTGGTATTCCCTCATCTGCACATCAGCAAATGTTAAATGAAATATTGAGGCAAGTTATGGCCTGTAAGAAATGTTGAAGCGGATTTAGATGGCTAACCTTCTTAGTGGCATTCAGTTCCTCCTCTAGTTTCTCCAACTCCTCCTCTTTCTTATCCACCATGAGTTTATGCTGGGTGACAGCCAGCTGGGCTTGTGTCAACTGACCATCAATATCCTGCTTGACCTGAAGGGGACAACAGACACAGTCAATCAGCAGATGCACAACATTAAGGGCACACTGGCCATCAATTTCAGTACCCTGTTTTAGGTTTGAATGAGACTTACTGGCACTCATATGAAGGGCAGCACAACTTTAGAGTTTAGGAGTACAACCAGAGAGTATGTAACAAAGTTGTACCTCACACTCCTTGGTAAGAAAACATAAAGTAACATTTGTGCCCCTAAGATTTTGACATGAAAACCTCATCAACCTCATCAACCCAACACCTTGACATTCATGTGCAGAATCTGTGCAGAATACCGCAAAGACAATCTCACCTAACTAAACTACACATCTGTTTAAATGTTACAGCTATTTTCAGACATGGATGGATAATATATCATCGCTGAGTTGAATCTCAAATTTTGGTGAAAATGGCTTTTTGGATTAATAGTCAGATAATCAGTTACGTGATGTCCTGTCCAAATCCTAGCTGTCTCTCCCCCAAAATGAAGCCCCATGGCATGTCAAAGAAAAGGTTATCCCATTTGATAGAGTGCATTGGCTGGCATGTGTTTTTGCTCTCCTGAACATTTGAAATTTGCAGATACACGGTCTTGTCGCCCCAGCTATGAAATGCAACTGTTAATATCACAATACTAAATTTTGAATAATGTGTGTAAAAGTTGATCAAGCTACAACGAAGGATGCTAAGGAAAAAAATAAGGTACATGTGTCAACAATGGAACACTGAAGAATAAACTTCCAATGTGAACAACAAAAAATAAAAGCTTTCCACCGACTGAGAAAGAGACTAACAGAAAGGGAGGAAAAGAAAGAGGATAGACAGACAAAGACAGAAAAAGAATGAGAAAGAGAAGGGGGAGAGTGAAACAGAGCTTGAGTCAGATCAGTACTTGTCTGCCACTCCCTGTCGTACCTTGATGATGTCTTCTTTCTCATGAGTGGTCTGGTTGAGAGCTTGCTGGAGGTCCAGCTTCTCCTGCATCAACCTCTCCTTGGAGGCGGCCGAGCTGACGCAGCGGGCGTTGAGGTCAGAGCACTTATCCTCCAGCTGTATGGCCCTGTTCTGGAACACCTCCCGTTCCTTGGGGTGGAGAGGAAGGAGAGAGGGCACCTTGGATTAGCCATGTGACAATCCTCGAGCCATTCCATTGATAGAAACTACAGAGCTATCACCCAGGTACACTTTCTACCGGTTTTAATCTGTCTCTGTAAAGTTTATCACAACAATAGTTAATTAAAAGCTTCAACCGACCTTCATATTTGACGGGCTAGGATGGTTGAAGCTTTAGTTTTTGTTATGATATAATCTTTTCCCAACCAATGTAAGTTTTCTCTAGCATTCTTTGAAGTTGTTATCATATGGGCATGACATCAACATTACTCTCTGGGAAACTACTGGTTATGTGCACTGCATCTCACATGGTTTCCAATCACAAGAACAGCTCCTTTAAAGGTAGGGAATCCCATTTGCATGCCTTAAATGAAGAGTTGTATAAATACAGTGGTATGTTGAAGAGAGTATCATTTTAGAAACTCCCATAAAGTATTGAAAGTGGAAGGTAACATTTAGTACATTTTTATTGACTGTTAGATTTTGAGTTGAATTTTTTTCGGGGCTCACCGTAAATTCTAGTACATTACTAGGCTACCTTTGCAGACCCATGCACTGCATGTGTGTCATCATGTATATTTTGTGAAGAAAGTTCATCAAAACTTACAAACATTTCTATATACATTCTTGCCACACACTCTATATGTTATTACATCAGCTCTTATACTTTTAGATTTGTGTTTATAGATAAAAAAAAATACAGAAGACTGCAACAAAAAGGCTTAAGTGTGGCTGACACACAGAACTACTGAGTAGTTGAGTTTTGTGCATTATTCAAATTGTAGATAACTGTTGACTTTCAAATTTCTCAGCAGTGGCCTAAACAAGTCCCCTGAGGTTCATATTTAATGTTTTGCTGCATTTTGGGAGGTCTGTAAAAGGTATCCACTACCTTTAATCTGCTATAGTGTTTAGTAGTCCCCTTCATGTCTTTACTAAATTCCTGACTTATACTGAAATTGCTGACTTACTGCAACAGGTCACATGGCTTGAACTGAAAAGAAGTTATTGCTGAAGTGCAAACAGGAACAAGCAGTATGAAAGGCAATTTATCAATCTTAAATTCCAGGGTTAGGTTCAGTCAGACCTGAAGGCGGAATTACTTACAGAACTTTCCACCGAGTACGTGGAAAATCATATGATGACTAAACCAAATACAAATACAGTAGCTTCATGCTTCACAGTTAGTGTTAGGCTTCTAAGTCAAAGTTGTTGTAAACCTCAGAATCAAGGAGCACTTGATTTCAATATTACTATCAATATAAAGAAACAATATCTATATCAACAATCTTTGCACCATTTTATTCCTCCCTTCTTGATCTTTCTAATACTATGTTAATGCTAATTGTTGGATTATGCCTCTCACCTCACTAGTCTTCATCAAGTCAGCTTTGACAAGCTCCAGATGGTGCTCCAGCTCAGCCACATGTCTTCTCTCGTCCATGAGGTACGCATTGAGCTCGGTGTTACGCGCTGCCAGCATCTCTCGGCTCTGTCATCACCCAGGGAATGCATTGATCAATTCATCCAATCATGGACTCATTTATTCACTCTTGTACACTGACCAGATACAATGCATGTGCAGTCCTTAACTTACAGTGGGATGAAGTTCTATGGGCTTGCCCTTTAACTTTAAGAATCCACTCAGTGTGGAAGAAGAGTGACAAAAGCCGGTATACTCGTCCCGTTTCCTCTCCCGAATTATTACACTTAGTTTGATTTTTTCTGGTTTCTCTACAGTAAAGAATCTGCTTCAAAGTAAAATAAATCAAGGCTATATACTGTGAAATTTCAGAAGTATTCTAGAGAGACTGCATATCAATGTCATATATCAATATCATATCCATTATGAGCTCTCAACATCAAGTGTGTTGATCTTCAATGTATGTTTCTTTTTTTTTTTCCTTCTTTTTTTAAAGTTAATTATGCTGCAACACAAATTCATCAACATCTGGATAACTTGAAGGAACTTTCCAAACCCACCTCATTCAACTTCTCCAGTTCCCTGACTTCTACTTCCAACTTCTCATTCTTAGTCTTGGCAATCTGGATGGACTCTCGCAGGGCCATCGCTTCCTTCAGCATGGTTTCTTTCGTCTGAAAAACAATTTCACAGATGAAATTTGGAATTCAAATACCTTGTATTTGATATTATTTATATACAACTCTTGTTGAAGAACAGATATGCATACACAATTGGTAAATAGCCTTTATTTGATACTTTTATAAAACTGTTCATTCAAAATCTCTCTTTGTGGCAACTCATAGGAAAATGAAAAGCCAATGTCTCTGGCAGGTTGCCTATGAGAGGTCGCCATGAACAAGAACAATTATATTAGCGTACATTGGAGACTTCAGCTGTAACTACCAGTAAATCACTTGGACAGAGATAAGTCTGCTGTGACAGGTTAGACAGTATTTATACTGTGAAACCAGAAACATTCTCAGCATGAAACTTTCATAAACTGGAGCTGATGGCCTTTTTGGTGACATGAAACTTTCATGCTTTGGCAACTGGCATTCAATGCACTGTTTAGACAAAAACTATAGAATACATTTTACTTTTCCATATCATGAATGTTTCATGCTTGCAAAAATTGCTGGTTTTACAGTGTATTAACAACACCTGGGGTCCATTTCATGAAAGTCTTATGAGAGACTTTTCGCTCCTAGGACATACTTGTGGGAGACTTCGTGAAATGGAGTCTCCCTCTCTATGAGAGTCTCCCCTCTTTCCTGGCTACATATGAGCAACTTTGGCCATTCTGAGATTCATGAAAAGACTTTTATGTGATGACTTCATGAAACGGATCCCTGGTATCTAAAAAGCTAGAAACAAACTATATATTGTGTCTTGAGACTGGAAGGCAAGCTAGCAGCTCACCTGCTGGAATGTCTTGTTCTCCTCTTCCAGCAGCATCATGGCCCTTGAGGTCTGGTCTACCAGGGACTCCCGCTTCCGGTTCTCTGTCTGCAGGGCTGAGTGGGCCAGCCGCAGACTCTTCAGCTCCTGCTCCAGTTCCCCCATCCTGGTGGGATGAAATCGTACGAAGAAAGTCATTGGGGGTGGTGTGGGGGGGGGGGGGGAGAAAAGTGGCACTTTGTATTCACAGATAACCCATTAAATCCAGGGCGGGGGGCTTTACTGCAGAAATAATCAACCTGACATTAAATTGCCAACTCTGAATTTCATTGCATATCTTAGGTTGGAGAAAGTTGGATGAAATTGAAAGGGTCGGTGCAATATAGTGCTAACCCACACTTTTGTCAAAATTGAGTTACATGCATTTTCATAATTCTTATCCTTCACTCTAACCTCTGTGAAAATATCATATTTGAATTCAACCAATAAGATGGTGAAAAATGCACGCATTCATGTTTTATTAATGTACAATATATGGACTTTCCAAACATTCAACAGCGATTATCTCAAAATGACTATTGTCTGGGTTAGCACTATATTGCACCGACCCCTTCAATTGGTTAAATTCATCAAATCTATAAACAATCAAAAAGATTTTAAATTTCGTCAATGTGACAGAGAATCAGGACCTTGAATCTTGTGTTGCTAATCTAAGACACAAATCTAACATATAAAAGACTTTCAAATATTTTGCAGAGTAATCTAACAATGAATATTACAAATCATGATAAAAAGACATCCCACCAAACCACAGCAATGTAGCTTTTGCAATTGAAATAGTTAAACAAAACTGACAAAATTAATCAAGTGTCGAACAAAATTAGATACAAGATAAAACAAGTTGTGTTTAGGTCACTATTATGAGATCATTTAATCTGGAAATATAACACTTATCATCACTGTCATGTGGCTGTATTATTGCTTAAACAATTTCTCTCATTCGCATCGCAATAGAAATAAACCCAAAAGCACTGTCACCAAATTGCATGAAGGGATTAATTGTGACCTCGAATTTATGAAGTCAGGAAAAGTATTACCTCACACACCATGTTACAACAACAGATACAAATTTGTACATAATGCTGCAGAGAATGATGAGAAAGTGAAATTGAGTTTTCAGGAGCTGGAAACAGAAAAAGATGAGATTGAGCTCGAAGTAGTACCAACCTCTGTTGAAGCAAGTCTTGATTCCTGATGGAATCCATTTTGTCTGTGACTGACATGTCTCTTTCCTTCTGAAGGTCATCCACTCTCTTTTGCAATGCCTGAGAGATAATTGATTTAGGGAGAGACGAGAGAGCTGACCATACCATTGCATACATTCTTCAGATGAATGAGATATTATATCTCTTTTGCAATGCCTGAGAGACAATTGATTTAGCGATAGATGAGAGAGAGAGATGATTATCATCATTACATGCATTCTTCAGATGAATGAGAAATCAAATGCAAGTGTAAATCTCAGATTTGGGTGATGAAATCCAGATGAAAATGTCTTTTGTAATTTGAAAAACAGCAATGCATGATAGACTACAGGCTTTGTAGACTTGCGTGTCTCATGTTATGAAGTATCACTTTACTGAGGGTATTACAGAAGCATGCTGTTATACATTGTAAACTAAACTCTATGTATCACTGGTACATGGAGATTCTAGTTGCTGTTTGAAGAAAACAAAATAATCTGACAAATCAAAATGCAAAACTGTTTTTTTTTTTTCAAATCTACGCATTTATTCAATTAAGACAAAGAATTTGGTTATATCTGCATTAATTTGAAGATACGCAATACAAGAATCAAATCTTTTTACAAAGAATGAAAACATGGAGTGGCAAAAACCAGAAGAGAAAAAAGATTAACTCTCCACAGTAATAGTATGTCTGTCTGATGAAAAAGTGAGAAACATTATGACCTCTATGGACATATACTGCACAGGAAGGAAAACCTTGAACCCTTGAACCCTCACCTCATTAGTTGCAGACAGGTTGGAGAGGGTGTGGTGAGTGTCATTCAGCATGCTCTCATTGCTGCACAGTCTCTCCGTCTGAGTCTGAGCCAGAGAGGATGCAGCACCAGGCATTGATGAAACAAGAGGATGATACACAGTGTTACATGATATCACACAAGAATTGGATTGGATTTCCTTCACTTTAACACGGGATGATAGATCAACAGTGAGATATGACATTACTCAGGCTCTATTATACACAGTCTGTAATTGTGGTGATAGTTACAGTAATTACACAAACCAATATTAAATGATAATCATATATACTAAACTGCCTAAATTTGTTTGCTGTAAAGGCGTCTGTGGATTTGTCTACTTCACTGGTTTTTGTTGAAGTATGATCAATTATAGTATTAACACTATTTGAGTACCCTATCACACCTGTACCGGTATTTAACTACTAAAACTATTAAAAGAGGAGAGAAATAATGAGAGAAGAATCCACCCACCTGTAGAGTTTCATGAGCTTCTCTGAGTTTCTCAACCAAAGCCAGTCTCCTCTGCTCACTCTCATACATGGCATCCTTCATGTTCTTGACGGAGGAGGGGGACGTATTCCAGAAGTCCTCCCCAATGCTCCCACCACCACCCACTCCCACGCTCCCTCCCACACCCCCATTGGTAACCCCCATGAGGCTCCCCGCCCCCACTCCTCCCCCGTAGCTCCGCGTGGAGTGCGGCAGGGGGGCGGAGGAGGGGCTCCGATGGGTCATGTGATTGCTGGACAGCTGGGGGAGGGAGGTGGATGGCTGGGGAGGGGACATGTGGTGGTACGGGGACTTGGTTCTTGAACCTGTATAGCTGTTCAGCCAAGAGCATAGAAAGTGAAGACATTTCCAGATCTATCAACTAAGCTCTGACTGCAAGAAGATACATTGTATAGATTTACTGTACAAAGTGTGCATGGAAATTCAACAATGCACAATAAATGACAGCCATGCGATATCTGTGTTATATGTATAGTACATTGATATTTTCACATACAACTTGTACATTTCTGGTAAATAGCCAGTGGCCAAACCAGAATGTATTCATTTACACAAACAACATTTTGAGTGAGCGGCAGTTATCCTCATAATAATGAGGTACATAATGTATTGCACAAGAGATGTGTGGTGGTACCCTCTCCAATCTAAAATATGATACCTGCTGGTTATGTCTCCTTTTTTTTTTCATTGTCAAGCTGTTACTGCAAGAAATTGCCATCCATTAATAAACAAAGATAAGCAATTTAAAGGGATGGTATAGTTTTGGTTGAAGTGGGGATTCAGGTTTTAATTTTTTGCAAGATAATTAGAAACCACTTATCAGAAATATCAATGAAGAGCATACAATTCTCGGCGGAATGTAAAGTTTAGCTAAAATCGGTTTTGAAATGGCTGAGATATTCAAAAACGAAGTGGTCCTAATAAAAGGTGGGTCCCACCTTTTATTAGAACCACTTTGTTTTACTTTTTTGGGGGGATATCTCAGCCATTTCAAGGCCGATTTTCATCAATTAAATTTTTAATTCCTCTTAGAGTTATATGCATGCTGTTTAATACTTCAGATAAGTGGTTTCTAATTATCTCGCAAAAAGTTGAAACCAGAATCGCCATCTCAACCAAAACTATACCATCCCTACAGTACGAGGATTTTTTTTTTCTCTTTCTCACCTTATACCAGAATCTGAGTCTTGACTGTTGCTAGGTAGATCACCGTACAACTTCCCATGCAAGGGGGAGGAGGTTTTGGGTGTGGTACTACTCCCTCCATAATGACTTGGGCCCGTAGTTCTCTTCAGGACATCAATTTCTACCTCTTTCTCTCTTCGCCTCACTTGTTCCCTCTGAAAGAACAAAGAAATGGATAAAAAAAACATGCAGATTTTAAGAAAAGATGTGACAGAAAATAAATCACCACAAACTACATACATTGTACATGGCAATTGATAAACACTACACTCAACTTCCATATGGCATGTACAACATATAAAGTGTAACAGATTTACCAAAATGTGTACATGTACATTGTACAAAATGTAGCTTGCACAATACGTATATAAACATTATCGTTCATATAATTTTTTTATATTTTTTTTGGTAACATTCTGCCATAAATGTATGTGTACGGATATCTAATACACACTACACAAACAATTGACCAGAATGGATGAGAAAATCTTTGATCTTTTTTTTTTTTTTTTTTTTTTTTTTTTTTGGGGGGGGGGGGTGATCACTTGGGTAATTAATCCTAGTGACAGGTTACTCTGGGAGAGCATTGCTAATGCTGGAAATGGCTTTACATACATGCACCATGGGTAACAAATCAGACCACCCATAGAACTTGGTCATCATAGGATCATGATCTTCTACACAATTATTGTACAATTATGGACACAACCAGGAAACTGAGTAAAAAGCATACCATGTGAGGGAAACGTTTCAAGAAGTCATATTTCCGCATTCAGAACAGGTACAGTTGTACCCTGTACAATGGAAACTGTAATCATCCATAAAATTGATTTGCTAACCTGAGTGTGCCAAAAAGTTCTTTGTACAGTATACTTTTCTCACCTTTCTTTTAATGGCACATGTAATGTATGTTTCTGCACATGTTACACTGCACATCATATGTACAGTAAATTGTACTTGCCTAAAGGCCAAGTACTGGCTATTTAAAGGACAAGTTCACCTTCATAGACATGTGGTTGAGTGAATGCAGCAGTATTAGTAGAAAACATCAGTGAGAGTTTGAGGAAAATTGGAAAATCCGTTCAAAAGTTATGAATTTTTGAAGTTTATGCTCAGTCACGGCTGGATGAAAAGACTACTATAGCTTGTGATGTCACACGTGTACAATATGATATGAAGAAAGAAAAAGGAAAATTCAACATATTCCCATTTTTCTCGCATAGCAAAATACTCGACTTCTCTCTTTCAGAAGGCAGGGGGAATAATATTACCATACGTGTACGTCAGTAAGAAGTCGAAGAAATGTGCACTTTATTCAAAAAGTAAAGTTTTGTGAAATTCTCTTTTCATTTTCCTTATATCGTTGTATGCATGTGACATCATACACTGCAGTAGTCTTCTCACCCAGAAGTGACTGCACAGATACTTCAAAAATTCATAACTTTTGAATGGATTGTCCGATTTTCCTCAAACTTTCACTGATGTGTTCCACCAATATTCCTGCATTCTCTCAATCCTTATGTATACGTATATGAAGGAGGACTTTGTCCTTTAAAGTGCTTTTGGAGTGTACAACTACAAATGTATAATGCATGCAATCAGGGAGGTGTCTCTTCCCACCTCACTGGTACAATGTAGTGCCCTGCAAGAAAATGCTTAATGGTTTTAGTAAATTCATGTTTACCCAATCACAATGCTCATGAATGTAACTAGTAATTCTTTTCAAATTAGATCTACACAGGTACAGTGCTTGTATGTCTGCAATTTTGATGAGGCATTCAGTATAATGACAAGACATCCCATCACTCTGTATGAACATGTGGGCACTAAGAGGTACCAAACAATCAAGGTACTGGATTTGGACGAGACAAAACTATTGCATCAATTTTGTTAAGTACATGTACACTCATACAGGAACTGAAAGGCACAGCTAGTGCATGTCTAGTTTCAAGTTTACTTACGAATTACTCTGTTTGCTTTACACAGTGTGGTTATGTGTTAGAGAAATACAAGAGAGGCATGCGGTGTATGCACTGTACACTTTGAACTTTGATTGGGGGTTGATTTGGATAAATTTATGATCAGTTTCACAGAGTGTTGATCAGATTACGGTACAAAGTGTGTGTGATGTTGTTTTTAACTGAAGTTGTAAAAACACAGATTTACAATCAATGTCAATTCAAAAAGCAACCACACTTCTTTTCAGTTGCATGCACAAGTTAGGGGCTTCTGATACATAGTTTACACTGATCAATATAGGCATTAGTTCTCAATATGCTTGAGTTGCCAAGTGTGGGCTGCAGTTACAGACAAATTTTACTACTGTATTAGTGTACACTTGCTCTATTGTACAATGTCAAAGTAAGAGTTTGCTTTGCTGCCTGTGATGTATACTCTTGTGCATCCACAAAGTTTACTCACTGCACTAGCACAATGCTCTATGTTTACGCTTTTCCAGATCAAGTACACTCTATGCAAGGATAAAAAGACTTAACAAGTATGTAGTCAGCTGCGTGGTCTCACACTTGGCCAACATGGAGCACTCCACCTTGCGCCACAAGATCACAGTGAAAATGGAATTCCTGGGATCCATCACACATAACACATTTTCCTTGAATATTATTCCATCTACAATTGTACAAATCAACTAGTTACACTGACAAAAGTAGGCCTACTCATTTTTACTGGCCATAATGTCATGTGTAAATTGTCTTTCAATTGCTAACTGTCTCAGATAGTATAATGGTGAAAGCAAAGAAAAGACAAGAATCCCATTAAGTGTGAGCACGTTGTATGTCAATACAAAAATTTTATTTATGAAAGCGGAGAAGAGACAAGAGTCTCATAAAGGTTTACACAACTTGTTAACACAGACCGTGTTAGATCATGCGGTGCATGTCCAATATACTTTTGCATTTGCCATGGCATAAGAATATTTTTTAGTTCAACAGCTCTCCATCTTCACTTTGGTCTCTTAGTCTATCAAATCGTACATTGTAAATGTAAGCCCTATCTCACCCAGTATATGAACAAGCATTCTTGATCATTGTTTTTTTAAGTTAATTTGAAAATGTACAAACTGTACATACCCTACAACAAAATGTGAGTTCCTCAAAGATTTCCACACCATTGTTTAACTACTTCTTCGATTCAAGAAATGGATTGCCATCTTGTATTTCAAATGCATTAAAAGTAATAACTACTCATATAGTTCCTGGTAAACCAGGCTTAAATAAAATAATCCTGCTTAAAAACACAGACCAGTGTCAAAAGCCAAACAGATTTCCCTTCCAATGTGAAAAAAAAAGTGTTTCCAGAGACAGGTAAAACGGTACATGAAACCATACTTCTTCAGAGTTTGGAATCATGAGTGAACATTAATCATTCACTTTGTAAAATCATCACAACTGGAAGTCATGTAGCAATATAATACCAATGATGAAGGATTACCATTGTGGTGATACAGACTGGAGTCAATACATACCCTGTTTGAGGAGTAGACACATGTAGCCAACAAATGAAAAGATCCACCTTGATCCCCAAACATCATATTTTCAATTTTGCATTTCTATCCCCTTGCAATATACTAGTAATTGATTGAGGTGGCTTGCAACCACATACATTGTATAATTCTGTGTACAAATATATGTCAGCAGCATCAAACACTTCGGAGACTAGCAACCTTTATGGATTCCATATCAACGCTGCTGGTATTGCTCTATCATATTATACCAAGTTTCATTAAAAGATCATGGTGTACATTACAGTAATTGCAATTATCATATCAATAGAATTTATGATAATGGCAGTTTGTCAGGTCTATGAAAGTGCAATTAAAATGCACATCAAAAATAGGTTAGAGTAGTCTAGTTGACTGTGATGGTGATACTGCCATTCATTGTGAATTTAAAATAGCCTGCTGTATAATTGGTGCTTTACAAATTTAATTCCTGGTGGACTCGTCAAATTTTGAATTTAATGATACTAATAAAACTGATTCTTCCTTGGCACCAGCCCTTCATGTAAAATTAGTTTATAGACTTGTACATTGTATTCATGACAGCTTATCACGCTGCATGTCTGAGTACAGTATAGGATTGAAAACATGAAATCTACACAATTTGTACATCATAATGCATCTCGTTTATAAATATACAATAAATGTGTAGATTTTTTTTCATGAAATGAATACTTGTTTAAATTTGGGAAATGGATCAAATTTGATTTCAAAGGAAAAAATGAGTAACTACGTACAATGCACACGTGCGTACAATCTATAGCTTATCATCACACGCATTTCAGCAGGGATATATACCCTGACATGTACAGTGTAGTTTGTCAGAATTTGCCATTTGTATATGTACAACCCCCTCCAACCCCCCCCCCCCCCAAAGAAAAAAAAAATATTTTATGCAAACTAAAAGAATACAGAGTGAAAGATTGCTAGAGACTGTCAGCTTTTACTCTGTTTTATTGAGACCATACGTAGGGGACATACAGGTTCTGTCATAACAATACAAAAAAAAAAAATAGTGTCAGAAAAGCAGAATGTAAACATGTAAACAAGTATAACAATTGTTGGAAATATCATACCCCCCCCCCCCCAGAAAAAAAAAAAATCCTATAACGCTTTCCTAGAAAAATATACTTACCAGAATGATAACAATAAAGGAGACAAACAAAATAAAAACAACCAAACAAACCAATTTCAGCTGGAATGTTTACTGAATTTTGAGATCAGGATACTGAAAGATGCTAAAGAAATTGGGTGATCATACAATCTGTATACAGGGAACCGTTTTCTCTGGTTTGGCATAAAGAGGTATTCTTTCCCTCATGAATAATGACACATACATGCATGTAGTATTGTACTTTGTGCAAAGAGCACTGAAGTACAGTAACACAGATTAAAATCTTTCACATAATTTCTTTTCCCTGTCAATAATCTTGAAGGCAACGTTGAGCATCATTATAGTCTGCAAAGATGCAGAAATCTTAGACACATGAAGTGTAGCTACTACATAAATGTACTTTAGCAATTTTCACTTTCATGTAAAACACATACATATACTTTGTATAAATTGTAATAGATACATTTGTATAAATACACATACACAGTTGTACGAGCAAGAGTTACAAGTACATCATTAGTGATCTAAAATGGTGTACATGTATGTTTGCAAAATATAGTGGGTGATTATAAGCTCACACTTACTCTCAGTTGATCCCTAAGCTGACTGGCAGACATCAGTTCAAAACTTGTGTCTAGGTTGGAGCCGAATCCAATGCTTGAATCAACTTCATAGTTGCCCGGCGAAGATGTCATGTTATTGTGCACAGAGCCAGAATCACGTATCCTTACGTCCATACTTGTGAGTGCGTCCCTTTAAGAGCAAAAATGCCTGTCTTCCTTAGAGTCGAACATTTCCCATTGTTTTGCACATTTACAGCATCCTTGTCTGTGGAATGTAAGTTAAAAACAGATTATAAAAGAGACAAAGAAAGAAATAGAGTTGAACCTTATTTCAGCTATGAGAGCATCTCAATTTAGGGGCAATTATGACTACCTGACCAATAACCTCACGGTACGACTCACCAGACTGGGCTATACTTCCTGGGTGTCCCTACATGTGTACAAGTAGGTGACACTTTTTCTTTGGACTGAAGTCTCCTTTTGAAGGGAAAAAAACACTATTGTAAAAGTAACAGTCATAGAGTTACAGAGATGAATTTCCATGACCAGTCATGGGCTTTCAGCCAATCATGGTACAGCATTATGCAAAGAGCATAGAAGTGCAAGCGATGCACACTGCATGCGCTTCTACACTCATTGGTAAAATGTACTGAAGCCAGAAAGGTCACAAGCCTAATCTGATCGTATTGTGTGCGTTGCCAGGTCGTACGACCAGGGCCCCATTGCATAAAAGATGTTAGGATGACAACTCTTGCTGGAATGACAACTTTCCACAGCAAACAGCCAATCAAGAAGCTGTATTCTTGTCATTACCATGACAATAGTCATTCCAGCAAAGAGTTGTCATCAAATAAACTCTTTATGAAATGGGGCCCTGGTCTCATGGTCTTGACATAAGGTCATATTCTAGTCGTGAGTCGTGTCTAATGTGTGTGCAGCCAGCTTTTTAGTTACTATGACGTCGTCACACGTGCAGTTGTGCCTCAGTCATGTGGCTCCATTTACCGTGCAATTTTGGATCCATATATGAATTGCTCCACTGCACGCACACCGAAAGCCCGGCACACTACACATGTAAAATGCTTGCGTTTGCAGTGTGTGCATGCGACAGCACGCTAGCGTAAAGTGCTCAGTGAGCACTCTCTCGATCTCAGATTCTCTCGTTTAAATTAATATAAAACATCAAATGACAAGGATCTACTTTAGGCATTATATAAAACAAACAATGTTTTCCATTTGTGCAATGGACAGAATATTTCATTCGGTGAAAGATGAAATCTTTAATCCATTCAACTTAGCTGCGCCTCGTTGAATGGATCATTTCATCTTTCATCTTTCTTTCATGAAATATTAATAATATTCTGTCCACATTGCATTCATAACCTAAAACATTCATTATTTGTAGAACTCTATAATAGTCTACTGAAGTTGAAAGAATGTAACATAACAAAAATTGTTGGAACTGAAACAAGTCTTTTTCTGGATGTCTAACCACGGTTGTTAAAGCCTAAAGGTCAACTGTAACAACCATGCCAGACTGCTGGTGGTGCTCTACCACAGAAGACGTACCACAGCACAGCACTAGCACAGAAAACCTACCTGGTCGGTACGTAAAAACAACCTACTACTGCCAGTTGCAGCTGCAGCGCCGGTGTCGGACGGACTCTACACGTCCCAGCGTTGCAGGGCTCAAACCGATCAAGAGCTACCTGCCGGCTGTCCGCTGCATGCAGCAGCGCAACACTATACAGCGAAGGGGATCGGTGTTGACAGTGGCAGAATGGTGTGACTGTAAAACCTCGCTTATTTTCTAGATACGTCACATATATTCCCAAATGCAATTCATCTGAGATGTACATAACATTATGATGTATCAAATATTGAGAAGATTTTGTATCAGTAGTAATTATACTTACTCGGAAATGAAATCAGTAATATCTTCGTGTGGGAACACTTGTGGGAACTAGGGACGCCATCGCCATGTCAGTTGTAAACTACGAAGATTTGGAATATTCTATTATGTATACGGGGGTGCTTGATTCACAATAACAGTGCCTGTTACGCCTCACTAGTCCTATTCTTCATGCACTCTTCTCTTCCAGAACGAATGGTATCAAATATCGTCCGAAAATAATCATATAAAATTATTGAGAGATGATAGTATCACCTTCATGGTCAGCAGTTTCTTGAAATTTACGAAATATGTTTCGTTTGTGTTGACATACGAACGTAAGGTCCTTCTTCCCTGCAGATTGTGTTCACCCACATTTGGGTAATCAAGCGTGCCTGAAGAGCGAAATGGATAAGGCAACTGATGATCAGAGTGAGTGCATTTTGTGTTTTTTATCATCTCTTTAGCGAATAAAGCAAGTGCGTGTGTGTTTGTGTGTGTGCGTAGAAGCGATACGAAACAATAAAACTAATCGATATTTAGTTATTGTGAGAATAAACTGTTTTACGTAGCCCGTACCCCACGTTTTGCGTCATCTTGATCAATGGACAACTTTCAAGGCGTGTTTTTCCAACAATCTGATTTTCTGGAGAAATAATTTATATCATGAGAATAATGTTAAACACATTGTACTAACCTCATTTTGGTGGCTGATCTGGTACAATTTGATTTTTTTTCGGAAAGCGAGCTATATCCGGGGTGTGGGGCTGTTTTATTTCGTGTACGGGTTTATGTTTTGTTTTATGTTTGTTTGTTTGTTTGTTTGTTTGTTTGTTTGACAGTAAATGCTTGTTTCCTGCATGCTAAATTACATCGACATAATGTCGTGAGATTCCACAGGAGTTGGTATTGATTTGACAAATTAATTCGCGTCGAACGATTAAAAAAAGTCAAAATAGCTACTAGAGGCCTTGATTGATAAATGTAACATGGTGACATAAGGATGATCTTCTTAATGTTCAGTATACACAGTCCACCTTTGGTGTATCGTCATACTGTTATAATAAGCTGCCTTTGCATAATTCCAAAAATTTCAGAGGTACTGATCGGCTAGGTTATCCCCACATATCAACCCCTAGTTATGACATTAGGAAGAGGAATCAAAGGAGTTGTTAATCGAAGTACAAACTTCTTAAAAGCTATATAGAAAATTTGATGCCTAATCTTTGGCAGATGAGTAAATAATCACTTTGCTTCAGGAGCAATTGCTCAAACTGTGACGGCTGTACACCTTCATGTGTTGCTTGCTTGCTATTATTATTCTATAGCCCTTTATCTGCCTTTAATTTTTCAGAGTTTCACTCGAAAGTGAACTAGTTTGAGAAGTTACAGCTATCTTAAATCTACATTCAACGCCCTGTTATGAATAATGCTTCATTTTTAAAATTTTATTTTCCTCTCAAGAATTAGAATGTTTGTTTACGCGACACATGGAACATGAACATTAGTACAGGACTGCGGGTCCAGGCAGGGGCACATGAGGGGGCACCCACCCACTGTAATTTTACATATAAATTTATAGTTGATATACCGGGCTTATTCTATCGATCATCATTCTCTTTACTACTCAGAGAGTCGCCTTTATAGCATTTACATGATCGGATTCTCTGTCAAATATTTTGTTATCGTCAGCAAAACATATTTCAAAATCTAACGGTCACCTGATTTCAAAAAAACAAAAACAAAACATACTTTCTAGATCCTAAAGTTTGCTAATATACCTAAGTTTAATAAGTGCTATTTTCTACTGTATTCCATATAAACATCAATGTATTTCCACTATAATTTTTTGTATAAAGGGTTGAGCTTATCAAACAGTGTTCTAGCTATAAACTTACACAGTTTATAGAGCATGCAAGAAGCGGACTGATTGACAATTAACATATTAATTGAAGACGAAAGCCATTGTATGAAAATGATGTGTTTTATCAGTTAATGCCAGATTTATGTTCTCCTTTTCCATTTTCCATTCAGTTTACAAAACCATTCTGTTTGTTTAAAATGCATTCAAGGAACAGACTTATTAGATCTTTCATTTTGGTCTATAGTAATTATAATTTATAGCCACGACACCCATATGATAATGATATATGTTGTGATATGATATGATAATTATGATATTACATGTATATGATAATACGATGATAATTATGATATTATATGATATGATATGATGATGATATGATATCATCATAATCATTACCATAATAGCGTATCATATCATTTCGTATATCGTATATTGTTACATCATATCATATCATATCATATCATATCATAATTATATCATAATCATATTATATCATCTCTGATATCTATCATAATTATCTAACTTGTTTCTTGAACTTAATTCATTTGGGTCTGTGTAGAGTATTAGTTGATACACTGTATATGAATGTCCTCATTACCTAGTGCATCATTTAAAGTCAATATTTCTGTCGTCACTCAAATATTAATAAGAGTTAGTTACGCCGAATTTCATTTTCCATTTCCTATTTCACAGACAGCGTAAATCCCAATGTTTTATTCACTGAATAACAATATCTAAGTCAATGTCTTTCTTCTCATCCTGCTCTGAAAATGTAACTTTTAAACATTTTTTTTTTTTCAAAAAGTCCTTATACCATGGGGGAGGACTGGTAGGACCAATCTTCCCCCTTACAACCTCCCCCACCACCGATGAAGACCTCAAAAGCGAGGTATGGCTATACGGGCCATATAAACTATCTGGTTATTCTGTAATAATATATATATTTTTTCTGCAAAACTCCACAGCCATGCAGATCATGCCTGTTGGAAACTCATTGGTCTTTACCGGCCAGCTCAGCCAACGGCCTTTAAAAAGAAAGAAAGACAAAAAAAAATTAAATGAATATTAGATGTTCAAGTTGATTGTCTTGTACAATAAGGATAGAATCAACCAGTTTCATTGCAAATAGGAGATACAAGTTTCAATGCTTTCCCATAACAGAATTCGGTAAAAGTTATTCCCTATACGCTGATCACGTGATGATAACGTGGTGTTACATATTCTGAATGTTGGTGATTCTCCCATAAGCGTTCTCATCACATATTCTCTAATCATGCTCCTGAAAAGTAATTCAAGCTATACGCGGGTTCTGCATGTATTACTACCGGTAGGGCCTATGAATCCTTACGATTTTGCCTTTTCACGACTTTTGTTTGGTCGGAACTACCCCCTCTGCGACGAACTAACTCATTATTACTATCTTAGTCTGCACAATCACCACCAGTTGATATACTTCCCTGTGTGATAAGGGGAAAACCGTCGACTTTTACCTTTCAAAGGGGATATTTAGTCCAAATATGAGTTTGTTTGATAAGAAAGAGTTTAATAAAATATTATACGAATTCAACGGTATAATTTTGATCGAAATCAGATGAAGAATAAGGAAGTTATGATATTTTGAAATTTCGCTATTTTGGGGGAAACAGTTCTTGAACAGTCAATATGAATAATGCAAATGGCAAAGTGAGCATGTCATTCCCTCACAACTTACCATATAGTTTGTTCATAAATTTTTGAAATTTTCAGTTTTTCATTCAAACGCAGAATTGTTATGTCCAAAGCTCGAATCCTCATATATCTAACTGATCACTATTCTATAGTTATTCAACCAGGAATATGACAGAAACATTGAATTTTCGTCATTTTCTTTTTTGTACACGATCAATGGAAAATTGTGAGGGTATGGTCACCTCACTCATTTGCATATTCATATCCACCGTACAAGAACTGTTTTGCTGAAAAACTTCAAAATGTCATAAGTTCCTTGATTTTCATCCGATTTCAGTCAAATTTTTTACCATTGAACTTCTAAGATTTTACTCTCTTTTATCAGATTAACTTAATATGTTTGGACTGGATTTCCTCTTTAAGGTACACAAAATCCCCAATATTCATTAAATCTACTTATCGGATAACACTGATTTACTTCGCAAAGCCGGGAACTGTATTATGTTTTGCGTTTATCATGGTGCTCATTATGACCTCCGCTATATAGCATAGGTTTTCCCGGCCAAAGGTGTCATTTATTTTCATTTTATGTGCATTCAAATTCGAATTTTTGAAGCGGTGCGATTTCACGTCTAATGCTTTCAAATTCTCTTTTAGGCACCCAAATTAGTGCAGTCAAAATATCAATTTAGGGTGTGACTATTCAATTTCGTGTGTGGGCATGAATTTCCAAGTTAGTGCATTATTGGATGGGTTCGATAAGCACCTACTTAAAAGCAGGTTGTCTCCACAATAATCATTAAGCATTCGTTCCGTAATGCACGTATACTTCTGAGCAACAGTGATTATGTCCAGCTTTAGTCACTGAATGTGATTTTTACTTTTTATCTTACACTATTTTCATCACCATGATCAGCATTTGTTTATTTGAACATCCAGACTGCTTTCTTTTGCTAAACATGTTAATGTAAAATTCAATATAAACTCCTCATTTCGTCGTGTCATCTCATCATGGTTGTCTTTATCTCTAATTTCCATCTTTTTATTCATTAAGAACTTATTTTGTTTACAATATCAATTTGACATCTTAACTAAGTTAATCTTAATCAATATGATCATCACAGAACTTTCTGATCTTCATCTTAATCTTATTTGCATCATCCATGTGTTATCCACATGTAGATATTCTGTCTAAAACGCAGTAGGCCTATACCTCCCCATGGGCATTGTACAGGATTGATTTGAATGTTCCTTTCATGAACTTGTTTGCCCATATCCGAACTTGAAATCTCGGAAAGAGCTATAGCTGGCGACAGGTGGATCGACGAAGTTGAATAACCATTGCCGAAATGCAAACGCAGTCAATGAGTATCAATAATTGCGAAATCACATGCCAATTTTTTTTTTTTTTCAATTTGAACGAAGGAAAATATTCTGAATGACCTTTTTTTTTTTTTTATGCCTGAGCATTAATTTTGAAGAAAATGGATGCTTCTGATGAATGACAAAACAATGAACCTGACCGGGGAAACCTACCATTATCAAAATCAGTTGAAGACTAAAGTCCCGAGTTTATACTGGGGCAATTAGTGTATATAGGAAACATGACTGTGTTGTAGCAAAATCAGCTCGTCCTCAACGGGTTCAAAAAGAGACTAATAGTATATGTTGACCTGCACTGATTAATACCCTGATCATCACTCATAGTATACTGTGGTCAAAAAAATATTATGTGCCATAATGTGGCACAAGTCATAACTTTGCACAAAATAATTCTTTAGCAATTTTTCTACCACTTTCTTCAGATCATTTGGATACGGTCACCGAAAAAAACCCCTTCCAAACCAAGATTCTACCAATTACATAATCTGTCAATCATTGTCTATGATTAACAAACGACGTTGGAATGCAACTTCCCTTGTGTTACAAGGCCGGCGCCACGTTTTGAAAAGTCCGCCACTTCCGGGTTTAATCAGCTGACAAACAAACAAAACGAACAAACAAACACACAAACAAACAACAAACAAAAACACAAAAAGGCCTTATCCACGATTCATCGGATGACAGTTTTTGTCAAAAGCGTGCCACTTCCGGGTTAAAAATAACGGGGGCAAAGTGGTTACACCCTATGCATTCCTTTATTGTGCAAAAAAAAAAAAAGCCTGTGTGTGTATGTGTGTGCGTGTGTGTGTCTGTCTGTCTGCCTGTCTGTTTTTTTTTTTTGTTGTTGTTGCTTACCAGCTGATTAACCCTATAAAGCCCAAGCTATTTTGACCCCTTCCAGGCCCAAGGGGGGGGGGGGGGCACATTGTGCCCCCCTATATAACTTCTTTATTATGATGTATGACCGTCATAATAGATTATTTGGCCATGGGAAGAGCAACTCATAATTATACTAGTAGTACTCTCCATGACCCAACATTTGAAATTTCGCAAGATCATCCACTGAGGGCGCTATCTAACAAAATGTAAAGAAATACATACGAAATACGCTAAAATCATGTTTTTCTTTTTATTTCTTTATCCACAGTATACGGTTATGTTTCTATTTTACATCAATCATTTTCATATTTACCAAAAAGGAAAAGCATGTCATCCTTCACTATTTTTTATGATTGAAATTTCTTAAGGTCAACATGTGGGGGCTCTATTTATTACAATATAAAGAAATATATGAAACCTATGATGTATTGCTTGGAATGGGTACTATTGGGTATCATTTCACATTTCCAAAATATTGAAATTTTGAGTTTACAAATTGATAAACAAATGATATTACAGGCAAAGCTTGTGTGAAGATAACACAAAATAAAAGGGTATTCTTTGGAAAGTGCTGTATTTTCGATTATACTATTTGTTGTTTGATGCCTATGTCATAATGTAAAGGAAATAATAAGAATAGCATTTCATGGTAATTCACAACCATAATTACTTCACATTTTGGTCCTTCAGCAAATTACAGCCAAGAAAACCCCCATTGCATCCATTTGTTAACTGAAATTGGAGCAGAAAATTATGCAAAATCTGGGGACGGACATGGTTGTCAGTTTATGGTTGCCATGGCAACCAGCAATATCGGACATAGCTAAATTATACATCAAAATGTTTGCAATAAGATTTTAGGAAAAGTCACCAAATTTGGTTAAAATCGAGTAAAGGGTGTATAGGAGTGGCAAACGAAAATATGGCATGGGGCACAATGTGCCCCCCCCCCCCTTGGGTTTTAGGGTTAAACCCGGCAGTGGCACTAGTAATATTTTTGTGCCCCCCCCCCCTTTTTTTTTTAACGGAAATCCTGGATCCATCCCTGGTTATGCAGATTATTCATATCTCATTCTGTAAGCATGATTATCAAACTGTAGGCAAGTAGGCCTAATGGTTAAAAAAGGAATTGGAACATAAGAGAGTATTTGTTTGTTTGTTTGTTTGATTTATTTTCTTCCAACACAATTTCATACATAAATCAAAATTATTTTCAGTAATATCACATGGAATATCAGTAAGCAGATTACAAGTACATGATTCAAAGAAGGAAAATCGATGTGTAAATTAATTTCATTAACAAAATATAACTCGTATTACCAAATTTCCAAATAATCATCTGAGAAATTATGCGGAAGAAGGACTGCCACTATAAGCAAAAGCTTGAGCACGTAGCAGCCCAGGGACCTATCTACATATACACAAAAAAAAATTATGTTGTTTGCGGAATGGAGAAATACTACAAAATATAAGACACTGTAAATACATTATGTTTTTATATTCCTAGTGCATAGATATGAATAAGAGTAACGTGAAATATGATGATGATGATGATGATGATGATGATGATGATGATGATGATGATGATGTATGATGATGTTGACAGGGTAACGATGAGGAAAATGTGATAATGAAGATGAAAGTGATGGTGGTGATGCTGAAGATAATGGGAATTAAATGAAATGATAGACACAGAAACATTGCGTATATTTATTGTAGTTTTAAATCCAATTTACAGGAAAAGAAATGTGATCAAACAAAACAAAATATACATTCAAATGCTATATTCATAGATTGTAATCTGACAGTAATGTAGTTTTCAATCTAAAGCCTTGAAAGAATATAAAGTTTTACATAATTTAACATAATCTGGGTGTGTATTCCAAAGATTTGGTCCATTATGTCTTATAGATTTTTGTGCAATTAATAATCTGGGATTTACTAAATGAAAATTTTGCGAATTACGAGTGGGATATAAATGAACGGTATAATTCAGTGTAAAGAAATCGTGAAAAATGTTTGGAAGTAAGTTGTTCAAATACTTAAACATAAAAAGCAAAGAATGAAAGGTATTTATATCAAATATATTCAGTGTTTTTAACTTATAAAAAAGTGAACTGGTGTGGTATTGTCATAATCATGTTCATAACCATAATCATAATCATAATCATGTTCTTGTTATTGGTATCCTGCAAGTCCAAGAATTAAAATGTGCATTTTCATCCCTGCCCATCGGAGTGACATAAGAAAGTTCAGAACTTTCGAATAAAAGTGGAAATCATTAATTCTTGAATATGATACGGTATAGGTCCCGTATATTGCCATTATGGGGCTATTATTGTGAATATAATAGGGTGATTAACACGAAAAATTACATTCGTTTTAAGGTTTGATCGTTATTTCGGAAGTGAAATAAGTTTAGTAGGCCTATAGTCCAAAGGTTTGTTATTCCGAAACACACAAATTCCGCATGAAGTTGTTCTAATCCCAAAATGATCGGTAGGATTCGTTATTCTAACCGGGTGCGCACCACGAATTCGACACTCACGAAGGTGATTACAGCCCACGAGTCACTGAGCCCAAGAGTTCGACACTAGATAAAATAGTGACGATGTTCCGCATTACAACACGTTGAGGACGATTTGATTTTGTTACAACACGCATTTCCTAAAAAAAAATTATATTATGGCCTAATACTCGGAACTCGTCCTCAAAGGGATGCCATTTTTAGTTGACAATAGGGATTCAGGTTTTAACTTTTTGAGAGATAATTAGAAAACACTAGGGCCTATGGAATATCAAAGAGCATATACAATCATTTTAAGAGGTATATTTGAAGAAAATCAGTTTTGAAAGAGATATCCGAAACAAAGTAAAACAAAGTGGTCCAATATAGGCTATACCCTAAATGTGATTTGACCCACCTTTTCAGTAAGTAAGATCTCTTTGTTCAAGACAAGTTGTGGACATCCTAGCCATTTTCAAACCCGATTTTCATCAAATAGGTCCTAAACTTTTGATACCTCTTAGAATTGTATGCTCTTTGTTTCTGTGGTTGATAATTATCTCACAAGATCTGAGGAATCTCCTTCTCAACAAAAACTAGGGACCTTGTTTTGCTGAATGCATACAAATGTCGAACTCGTGGGCTGTATGAATCGTGGGTGTCGGTCTTGCTCCTGCATACGTGCACCCGGTGCCTTTCTCTTCTTACCTGATGTTATTTTATGCTCTTCGCAGAGGTCCATGTTGTTTCATTACAACTAAACAAAAAAGAAAAAGAAAAGTTCTCAAATTTTCCTACAAATTTTGGTGCCCCGATCGGATTTTATAATTGTGGTTCCCAATCAGCTGTGGTGCCCTATATCGGCTGACAAGCAAGGACCTCACTATAACTACGGTGCCCGATCGGTTAAATTGTTAGAATTGTGGTTCCAAATAATGATGATGATGATGATGATAATAATGATAATTACAATGATAATAATACGAAGAAAAGTGTTTAAATTCTATGCTCTCCCAATGTGCTCCAAAAAAAAAAATGGTTTTAGGCCTATACGTAGCTTAAAAGGTCCCTGGGCCTACTGTAAATTTCTTCAATGAATTAGCCGACAAACGAATGAAAATAAATACAATACACAAAACATAATAGTGATTTCTTTTTTGTCAACAATTACTATTACTAGTATGCTAGAATTATGCTGAAAACCAGCGTGGATCCAGAGGGTGCTGCCCTTTTTTTCATTTTTCATTTTCAAGTGTTAAAACAAAAGAAATGAAAAGGAAAAAATGAAAGGGGCGCCTGTGCCCTCTTTCATTTTTTTTCTTAAGAAACCATATTTGTCAGCCCACCCCCCTTTATGAAATTCCTGGATCTGCCCCTGAAAACAGACGAATTATGCTAAAAACACACGATCGCTGAAGCGTCAAAGTCCAACATGCCAGAAACAGCTATAATACTCCAGAGTATAAGAAGCAAGACTCCTTGATAGAACTGAGCTAGCTAGCGCCTTTGTACTCTTTGCTGGCAACTACAGTGGAAACTCGATATAAAAAGATCTGACATAACGAATTACCTGATATAACAAACTGGTTTCTCTGGTCCCTATGAATTCATTTCTTTTGTTTTTCTAGTGTATATTGATACTGATATAACAAATTATTATCCATGCAGAGGATTTTTAGAGCCCAAATACAAGTGTTATTTTGTCGACGCACCTCATAACCTCCGACCCACTTAGAAAGTTTGTTGAACTCGACCAAAATTTTTGCCGAGGCGACCAATATTTAAAATATTGGACGGCAAGAGGGGAATTCCCCAAAGTTTTTATAAACTGCACAGTGATTGGCTGAGATATACGAGATGACCCGAAATATGAAGTAAAAACGTCTGTGATTGGTCAATCACGAATTAACTAGAATATCGTTTTTTCTAAAATTCTGTGTTTATACAAACAAATTTCATCGTAGTAAATTCGACGTTGATCTAAGTTTCCTTTGGAATGTACATCAAAATACATAGATCACATAGATCTGGGATAAACAAGCGCGCCGGAACAGTTCTGGTTTTGGGGGGGGGGGGGGGCAAAATCTCAACAGGGGCACGTGACGATGTGAGATCCTCGGCGCGGGAGCGAAGCGAGTGAGCGCGGGGGGGGGGGGGGGGGTGTGGAAAGGGGGATACCCCCCCCCCCCCCCCACTGTAGGGAGCTTTTGTAAAAACAGGGTACAAAAGTCGCGTTTATAGACCATTTAAAAGCAAATTTCTAAGGAATTAAACAGTGAAAAATAATCAGTGCGAAGGACTCATTATTACATACGGGAGTACGTGTGAGATCCTTGGCGAGGGAGCGAAGCGACCGAGCGGGGGGAGGGTGTGGGAGGGGGGATACCCCCTCCCACGGTAGGGACTTTTTGTAAAAACAGAGTGTAAAAGTCGCGTTTATAGAGAATTTAAAGCAAATTTATAGGGAATTAACATATTGAAAAATCAGTTGGAAGGACTATGATCATAACATACGGGAGTACATTAATAATGTGATGGTGCGAGATCCTCGGGGAGGGAGCGAAGCGACGGAGCGGGGGAGGGTGTGGGAGGGGGGACACCCCCTCCCACGGTAGGGACTTCTTGTAAAAACAGAGTATAAAAGTCGCGTTTATAGAACATTTAAAAGCAAATTTCTAGGGAATTAAAATACTGAAGAAAATCAGTTGGAAGGACTATGATCTTAGACATACCCGGGGGTATATTATGTGATGGTGTGAGATCCTCGTCGAGGGAGCGAAGCGACCGAGCGACGGAGGGTGTGGGAGGGGGATACCCCTCCCATAGTAAAAGAAACATAGTAAAAGAAATCACTGCGAAGGACTATGATAATAACTTATGAAAACTTTTCATTTTACTATAAGTACGGGCAGAACGAGCGAGCCACTTTTACTTTGCAATTTATCTGAAATGTACTCATTAAAAGCTTAAACGTGATCGCATCGTTCAAACAATAAAAAAATATTCTTATATGCTAGAAAGCAAAGAAGAAAATGAAATGTGTAAGGTTTACTAAAGGTATGTTTCAGCGGGCACACTCAAGGACACGAGGCTACCATCTATACACTAAATTTACTCATAAGTTACTATTAGTGTATAGATACAATAATGTATGTTGTTAGTGTATTATAATTTTCGCCCCGTTAGGGGCGAAAATTTTTGCATTTTTAGTTATGAAATTACAACATTTAGACAAGAAATATGCCTTTATTGTTCATTTTGGTCTTTAAATCAGTGATTAATTATTTGTTACAGGGGGCACTTGGGGGGGGGGGCAAAAACTCGTTTTGCCCCCCCCAACATTATGTTTGGGGGGGGCAAGTGCCACCCCTGCCCCCCCCCCCCCCCCCCCCGCTTCCGGCGCCCTTGTCTGGGAATGAAGTGGATTAACTTGCACTGAAGAGTGTACCATACCCCATGTCAGGATCAAGTACAGTAGGATACCATACAGCACTCAGAGACAGAAAGGGTAGCCCCTAAGTGAAAATATTCTTTACTAAAATCCTCTGTAGGATAATAATGATAATATTGGATGTCCTATTTTCGGTCAATACAAGGAAATATTGGACTCGCTAAGCAAAATATTGCACTCGTCTTCGACTCGTGCAATATTTGTGCATAGCTCGTCCAATATTTCCTTGTATTAACCTCAAGGCCATCCAATATTATATAAATACATGTATCTGATAAATAAAGAGCAAACTGTCTCGGTCCCAAGGATCTCGTTATACTGAGTTTCCACTGTACTAGTATACTGTACACGCAGACACGTCGCCTAGATAGCTAGGTCGACTGCTGAGCCCTAAGACCTAAAACCTGAAACCCGGTTGGCTGGTTGCACCCAACCACTGCACTGGGCAGGCACCAGTGCTGTTCATACACGCATCGCATGCACAATAACTTCGATCAATACGATCCCTCTCTCTTTCATAAAGTTCGCGCTGGACATCTCGTTGCGGCTTGGGCCCCAAAGAGAGTCAGGAATTTAAGACGTCTCTGCAGAGCTGATTAAATGAACATAGTTCTTGATCCTCCAGTTCATCAGAAACGAAACAGAATGGGTGAAGAAGTCGGGTGCGTAGTCAGTATGATCATATTGTCATTTTACTGTGTCATTCGATTGCCGGTCGACCGACCGACCGGCCTAAAAAAAAAAAAAAATATAGGGCCTATATATATACAGGTTCCTTATTTCCAGCACTGAAATGGGTATGTGGGACCACACAAATTTAGCCTGATCTGCACGCACGAGCGGGCGGGCACAGCTCAAGTGGTGGTGATCGTCTGGAACGGAATGTGAATTTCAATTGGTCACTCTGATCAAATAGCTAAGACTAGGAGTAGATATCTAGATTTCTAGTCTGGGCTGTAGCATCTCTTTTTTTTTTTTTTGGGGGGGGGGGGGGGGCTTTCTGAAAATTTATGTGATAAATGTCATTGTCACAAAAACAAGGGTCATATGCCTGGACTGACGCTTTGGCTTTGCTTGCTTGATTCACGATTGATTGAGTGAACTTGACAAGTGTTGCAAACTAATGTTGTGAGTGAATGCAATGCAGTGATGACAAGTGAGACGTGTGATTGAACGTGTTTGATAGTTTGCATAAATTACTGATTAAATGATTGTATTATTTGCCCTGGCCCTAAAGGACAAGGGAAAACCTTGCCATTGTCCCCTCATGTGCACGCCTCAGTGCATTGGAAACATACCAATATCCCAGTTACTTTTTATTTTTAGTTCTGTTTCTAAACCAGATTGATCTCAGATTAGGCAATTAATTTAGGATTGAACTTGTGCTAAATGAGTTGATATGTTGTGTGATTGCAAGAAGAGTTCTTTCGGCTTTTGCATGGGACAGCCACCGCTGCTACCCAAATAAAAAAAAAAAGCTCTTGAACACAGTTGAGCAGAGGGTTTACCGCACCAGTGACGTGCCATTTCCCTTTTTTTTTACCACTGTTTTTTTTTTTTTTTTTTTTTTTTTTTTTTTAAATCTGTGATTGAATTCATAAACTATTTGGAATCGTAAGTTTGATATGGTTTATTTTACCTTCCTTTGCAGTAAAATTTTTGTGGGTGGAGTCAACCGTGACACAACTCCAGGTGAGTCCCATTACTAGAGATATGGTATCATGCTGTGATTTTCAAGACACTGATCAAAATTTTTATGCTGTGTATAAATGTTTTCAGCATCAAGGTGTTTTTTTTTTTTTGTGAATATCAAAATGCAACCCAAGAATTTATATGAATTTGTTCAGAATTGGAGTAATTAAAAGGAAAGTTTGACGACAATTGTACGTTGCTACTGATTTTAAGCACCTGGTTTGGTTCACATTTTTTGTAGCATGTGTCTTGTTCTTATTCTCTTCTATTTCTTTTTTTCCCCTCAAATATTGCTGATTCTCGGGAGAAATATGTTTCCCACTTGTTGTTTTCTGAAGTATTGTGCTGACATGATATTCCCAACTGCAGTTTATCCATGAGATGAGAAAAAAAAATGTTTTTAAAATCAAAATCATTCTGAACATACTTGTGTAAAGTCTTACTGCTTGTTAACTAAACATTTTAATCATCAAATGTATTGTTAGGAATGTGGATGCATTGCATGTGAGTCTGATATTTGACAAGTTGCTTCCATCATAAGAGTACTTGAAATAATTAAACTGAAATCTATTTTACATCGAATTTGTTATTTAATTACAGTGTAGTGAACAGTATTTTGCTTTTTTTTGTGTGTGTTCTCTTTGTGTAGATGCTTTCCGTGCATTCTTTGAGCAGTATGGAGCCATAGCTGACATTGTCCTCATGATGGATAGAGACACGCGGAAGAACAAAGGCTATGGCTTTGTCAAATACAATGACCCAAGCTGCGTTGACGCCATTCTGGAGAAGAAGGGCACCCAAAAGCTTGATGGCAATATGGTATTCTGCCAAACTTTATTATGCTGTATTCTTGTGATAATGCATTGGAGGTTCATTCACACCCCCCCCCCCCAAAAAAAAGTGTTTAGAATCAATGTGTGATGTATCATTCAAAAAGCAGCAATTAATTTGCATGGATGGTGATACACATAGAAAAAAACAACACACCACTGTTTCATTATTGCAGTCTACAATGTATGTTGCAATGCATAATAAAAGCATCTTGATTTAACCCTAAAGGGGCCGCGCTTTTTTGGCTATGCTCAGGCCGGGGGGGGGGGGGGGGGGGTGGATTCCGCCGCCCCCCCCGAGATCTCGGCCATTGGTGGCGCGATCGCGATGAAATTTTGCATGCGTGAGACCTGCGTCATAATCTACAAGATTGTGTCATAAGATTTTTTGAAACAATAAATTTCTAATTTTAATTGATTAATTATGCAAATTAAGCTCAAGATCATATTTTAGCCTAATTAAAAGCATTGAGAGTCTAATTTTTGGTCTGTAAATCTGTTGCAGCATATTTAACAATTGTACATCACAAAAACTTCCAAAATTCATTTCAATTCTTATGTATTTTATTGTTTTCAGAATTTCTTATGTATTTCCTTGTTTTTCAACTTTTGTTTTTTCTTTTTTTCTTTCATTAGAAATTGTCACTGACCACTTTTCTACCATAATTTGCACAAAACTAATCAATGAAAGTGATTAATTGTAAAAATAATCAGGTTTTTATGACTTTCACGACAGAGCACTGTTTTCCATAGGAAATTTACACAAAATCACAAAATTGTGCCCGTTTTGGGGCGACATTCCGTTACAAAAATGGGCGTGGCTTCGCAAAAGTACGCGCGGACGTCAAAAATTTGGTCTCAAAGTTGCGCGAGACTTGAACAAACAAAGTCAAGAAGCCTCGCGACGAGGCCTTCTCGCATAACAGAATTATAGCGCGAAATGTCGAGGGGGGGGGCGATTCCGCCCCCCCCCCCCCCCCCCCCCCCGGCCTTTTAGGGTTAAAGAGATTTAACAAAAGTGTGTGGGGTTTTACTGTGGTCATTTAGCATGCACAATTTGGGAATTTACAGGACTATGCATGCCTCCAAGTGATTATTTTTGTTTTGAGAATAACATTTTATTAGATTGAATTTTTGTCATCATGATCCAAAAACTTATAATTCTTTGATGTGAATAGACCTAAGGCAGGGTTTAATGAACTCTTGTCACTTTGATCGTTTGTCTGTTTGCAGTGCCATATTTATATTACAAAGTCTAAACATCATTCTGTAAATAACTTCAAATGATGCCATAAAAGTTGTATTGTTGTTTGTAATTTGAGAGCATTAGTGACAAGATTGATGGCTATTTGATGTACTGTGGTTTGGTCTTTTGTTACATGACACCGAAGGTCTGAAAACACTGACATGCACTTTGACAAGGTGAAACAGAATACAGAAGGTGATCAATTTGTAAATCACATCAGATGACCTTGTAGCAGAGTTACAACTTACAACCATGTCTGTGAAGATACAATTACAATTTTTCTGAGGATGTCATGTACATGTACCTGTATATGTGATCAGCTGTCAAAAATGCACAAAATATTTTGGTTGGTTGTTTTGATTTGTTTTCTGCTGGTGCCAGCTTGACTGCAAGCCCTGCAATGCAAGAGGGACAAAGCCGAGAGGAGATGACCAGCGAACCAAGAAGATCTTCGTCGGTGGGATCTCCCAGCAGGCTGAAAGGCAGGATCTGTATGAAGCCTTCAGTCAGCATGGCAAGGCAAGTTTCTTCATGGTGTTTCTGTAAAGCAGGAAATGTTTGCCAGCATGAAATTTTTGCAAATTGGAGCCAACAGCCCTTACAATGTAAATAAGAACTTTTGCCTGCATTGTAATTTCACAAACCTGGCATCAACAAAATTTCCAAAATTAAAATGCATGTGAACATTTCTTGTTTGACAGTACCGGTATTCTGTTTGATGTACTATGTATTTGCACCTCTGGCCAAGTGGATGTTCTTGGCAGATGTGCAGTACTGTATATTGCTCAACTTTGGTTCCTGCATGAACAGCAAAGGCAAGACTTTTTTTTTTTTTTTTTTTAAAAAAAGAGGTTTTTCTCTTTATGCGTAAGCAGTAGAAACAATTCTTCATTTTGAGAGGATGAAGTGCTAAGTTAGTATGCGAAGACTGATGTTCTGGTTTGGGAACAATTGTGTGCTGTGAGCAAGATGAGATATACATGCAGGTCTGCTGAAGTGCTGCATGCTGAAAGTCATAAATTTTGCATATTCACATGAACTTATATCGTCGACTTCTTTCTTATAACCCCCTTTTTATCAGTATTTGTAGAAAGCATATGACATGGGTATGTGCATTGCAGTCTGGTGTAAAGACGTGAACTTGGTGCATTAAGAGTTTAGTTGGACAGCACACATCTTTGATTTGTGAAGTGGTGTATATGCTCTTGCCCCGTTCTTGTTAACAGATCCTGTTTTTGTGTTTATGTGTGCTTTGTCTTAATTGCAGGTGGAGGATGTGCATATCATGATTGATGATGCAACTGGAAAACATAGAGGTAAGTCATCAGAACTGTCTCCCAAAGTCTGTGACAAGTGATAACAGTAACTAGTTAATTCACTTTGAATATTTTTGCGTGCAGATAGAGCCTCTTTTAGACTGATAATTGGTGTAAAAATGTTGTATGCCAAATGAGCAGCATTCTTCACAGATGGCAGAAATGGGAAAGTTGATGCATTCAGTAATCAAGTGAGGACCTGTACCTTGTGCATTATCCATGTGACCAGGTGCATTTGTGCACAATGTATCGTATAATCTAGCTTACCATATTGGTATTTATAGCAATCAGTAGGTAATCTATGCAGTCATGGAATCACATACCATGCATGTATACAGTTCCTTTAATGAACTAGTACATGGCAAAAAAGTAACATTCCACTCATGATGCTGCATAAGGGTGTTCTGTTTGTGTATAAAGAGCAGTGTTATGTCTCTACCTTAAATGGTTATGAAACATGGTTTGGCTACATGAGTTATCGTGTGTGACATTTTAAGAGGCATGGATTACACGAGAATGCAGTGTTATATAATTTGGCAACAGAATTAGCCAGTGAACAGGCTTCAGGTTACGCATTGCCATCAGAGTGGCCAAGGAAGAAAACGCTTTGCACAATTCTACACTTTTTCTCTGAGCCATCACACTGTTCTTGCATATATATGCCGAGAAACCCTTTTCCTCAACATGGTGTTGGGAATGACAGAAGAGACGACAATGAAAGATAACAAAAGAGAACGAAGAGCAGAATTGACTATGTTGAATGCCTACCACTTGAGATGGATGCACGTTGGAAGTTCACCATGTTTTACAATGAATGCTTACATGTAAGTCGTACTGTTATTTTAATAACTGAATGTATTTTCTCCCTCTTTAGTGTTTCATTTTTTTGTTTCCATGTAGGTATTTCCTGAGTAAGCAATAAGGCTGTCACAGTGCAATGGCTAGTCCCTCTAACCTGTAAAATTACTAGAAAGAAAGAAAGGAGTATTATTTATATCATAATTAAACTCAAGATTAAGACACAATTTGTTTTCAAAACACTTTATTTTTATTTGACTTTGTATTCAAGGAGACAATGGATTTTTTTTTTTTGTATGAAATATTCTGACTGCAGTTTTAAACAAATCAGCACCCCCCTTGTTTGTTTGAATGTGTATGCTTAAATTTTAAGTTCTACATTTTCAAGCAATTGTACAGAACTGCAGATTAAAGTTTCACAGACACTCGCTCTAATAAGTACAGGAGTCGGCCCTTAGCAGGCAACCTTCAAAGTTAGATGATGTAAAAATTTTGTTCAGTTTGTTTTACAAGGGACTAGCATTCACTGTGGCACCATAGCCTATCTTACCAGTAAGATTTATTACTTGTACGTACTGTGGAATGGCATGTATCTACCTACCTACCCGTACCGTACCTGTGTATCTAGGCTTCGGCTTTGTGACGTTCGCTAGTGAAGATGACGTGGAGAATTGGTCAAAATGCATTATCTGGACCTGAAGGGGAAATCGGTAGAGTTCTAAGTCATTATCTTAATCTTTCTTCTTTTTTTTTTTCTTTGTTCTTGCTGGGTGTGTGAGAGAGTGTTCTTGATATAATACAAACACAAGAACTTTGTCATAGAGCATGGCTACAGATTCAAACTTTTTTTCTTTTTTTTTAACCACAAGTTTTAAGGATTTCTCGGTTGGTAATAAGGAAAGCATATAAATTCATACATGTTTTCGACTTTGCAAGTTATAGTATTTTTACAGATACAAAAGAAGTAATCATGTGTCGTAATCATTCAAATTAAACATTGAAAGAATTTGATACATACGTTTTGTAATGATTCCTATCAAAATTATTCTAATTAGATGTGATAACTGTCATGTTGATGTTACATGACAAATCTTCAGAATAAAGAGTGCTTTCCTGTAAGTTGAAGTAAGAGGTATTAAACAAGTGAAATAAAGTATTATTTGATCAACACATCTGAACAAAATTGATGAGTGTGTGTGTGTGAATGTTTTTGTGTAAAAATTCAATATAAGCTCATTTTCACATTGGGCCGCTAATGTTTTGAATAAGTTAAAGTACTTGGAGCACTACGTAAGCAGGAAATGTACTTTCTATCTGTACACTTACTTTTATTAAGATACTTACAGTGTACTTAAAGTGTACATACATGCGTAAGAATATGTACGTACCGTAATTTTTAAGCAGCAATAGGCTTGCTTTCTATCGTCTGAGTGTAGTCATATTACACATGAGGCTGTTGAATATGAGGTATCTATTAAAACATTGTTTTGAAATGAGTAATTTTATCCACAATGTATTACGTCTTATGCTCCCATTTAGAAATCATCCTTTGACGTTGTGGTATTACAGTAACTTATTGATTCAATGGAATAAGTAAATTTTGTTGTTATATATTGGGTAAGAGTTAAGTATTTAAACAAATTCATGCATATATTGCAAACTTGACAGTGAAAAGTACATGTACAATAATTTGTACTAAGTTATATGCTCAGCATGCTCCAAGTAGTTTAATTTATTTTAGGAGTGTTTGCTTTTTCTCATTTCATCCCAATGGAAACTATGAAGCTCTGAAGACAAAGTGGAGACAATCTTATTGGAGCCTGTGATTTCACTGATTCTGCATGAGGCTCCTTGTCAAAAGAAAGAAATTCTATCAAAACCGAAAAAAAAAAATAAAAATGAATATGTCTTCTTGTAACACACCAGACATGTCACTAAAGGCACTTTGGTATCTTTGCATTTTCAGTGGGCTAATGTTAGCAATCTTCCATTGGTGTGTTGCAGTATGGCTTGAACATATTCACCAAGCTTTACCTCTCCTGACAGTGCACAGAGTTTTTCAACAACCTTTATCTTTGCCAAGTTTTTTATGCTATTGGTCAGCTTGAAATTGTTACCCCAAGCAAAGTGATGTGCATATTGGATTGCAAAGCTTTGTAGCAGAGCTTCATAGTGCAAAACTAGAGGATAATTTGTAACCATCTGAGCAATCATTGCACATTGAATCAAGTACTTACTAACCACTCTTTCTGTCCTTTCAGTAATCATATTATTTCCAAATCCTTAACACAGCAATTAAATGAGTTGTTTTTTATTCATAATTCATTCTCAAATAAATGTAGTATCAATAAAAAAAATATAAAAAAATATTGGTAAGTACAGGGTAACATGACATACACATTTGTAAACTAGTCAGTAACAGATTAAAATGTTGTTAAATTGGAGTTTAAAAGGTGTTCAGTTCATGAATTGTACTGGAAATCAGTTAAATATATTTGACATTACATATTACCCTTTGTTTTTTGTTTTCCATGTTCCAGAGTGAATGGAATTGACACTTAAAATTATTACTTAAAACCGTTTTGTTTTCTATGTTACATATAACATGTCTTTAATTCTGCCTTCCAATATTCTTACTGATCTCTGAAAATCTCTCTGGCAATGACTTACAATGTATCTTCAGTATCCAGGATGATACTTTGGCACCCGTTTCTGCATTCGAACAGTTTCAAGAATATCTGTTTCTTAATATAATGCTACATTTGAAAATGTCCTTGTCATTACACAGCAAGTGCAGCTGAATGTATTTAAGTAATTCTTGTAGCTCCTTGCATTTGGTGGCATTTGATGCCTAAATGAATTTGTCAGACCAATCATTAAACAGTATTTCCCATCTTCCTAGCAGCACAAGTGTTATTTCATAAATCTAAAATTCATCAATGTAAGGAGAGCATGCCATATTCCTATATGATTGATTTCAGCTTATACTGTCCCTGGTGTATAATAATCACTTAATTTAAAATATTTTATTTTCTCTCTTTTGAAAAAAAAAAAAATAAAATGAATGTTGGTATATATGAACAAAATACTTGCGCACAAAAACGTCTGTCTTGTTAATATGAGTGTAGACTGCTGGTGTGCTTACTTCTTGTTTTGATTCTCGATCCTGTGCAGATGGAAATCAAGAAAGCCATGCCAAAGATGAATCGCGGCTTTGGGGGACCCCCAGGGCAAGGCCAGATGGGCGGTCCAATGGGGGGCTTTGGCCCAGGAGGAGGCTGGAACAACCAGGGTGGCCAGCCCGGCTTCAACGATGGCATGGGAGGCTACAATAACCAGTGGAACATGGGTCAGCCCATGGGTGAGGATTATGGTTTGCTGTGCAAATATTAATAGAACCTGTGGCTTAATACTTTGATGATTTGTTTGTCTGTTTGTCTGTGTTTGTGTGTGTGTGTGTGTGTATGTTTGTGTGTCTTTAATTGTGTGAATGTGAGTGTGTCTGTATTTTTAACAGTAACAAAATATGTGTAACCAATGTGTGAATGACAGACATCCAGTGTGGTAGCACTTGGCTAGCCTTGGCAATGGTCAACTTTGAAAGACCAAGCACAAAGTTGGGGGTAATGACGTTTGTTTGCAGAGTGGTACACTGTAAAACCAGAAATTTTCAAGTGCACAAAACTTTTGCAAATTTTGCATGGAGCCAACATTCACAAAGGTAAAATGAATGTGAAAGTGTTTTTTTTTTTTTCTCTCTCTCTCTCTCTCTCTCTCTTTCTCTTTCTGCACAAGGCATTGAATGCCAGTGGCAGTTTGTGATTTCATGCTGTGAATAATTCTGGTTTTACAGTACCTTCTTTGCTAACTTTTAGTTTCTGCATGCAGTGACAGAGATCTAACACTAAAACAGTATGAAAAACCTGTCAATGAGTAGGGCTAATGTGTTGTTGATGATCCTACATATTTGATGTCACAATTAACCTCTTTTGGGACCAAGCACTGACTAACTTGTTTTGGTCGTTGTAACATGCAGTGGGTATGTGAAATGAAAGAGATGAAAATGGGCTGTATGTATTGAAATTCTCTCATTTCCATACATGTAATTTTCAAAGGGCAATTTGGCCAAAGTGGAGGTCAGTTTGGCGGGCAGGGTGGCGGCCAGTATGGCGGGCAAGGTGGTTTCCAGCAGCGAGGGCCACCCCAGCAGAACCAGCAGGGGGGCTATGGCCAGAACTACAACAATGGCTACCGCCAGCAGCAGCAGGGAGGATACGGCCAACAGCAAAGCTATGGCCAGGGCCAGCAGAGCTATGGTAAGCCATCAGCCACAAAAGTCAGTTGTCCACTGTCCAACTGAACTGGAAGAATGTTCCAGGGCATGTAAATGTACATTGTATACATGTGGATTCTGTATTTTGATTAAACAGTGCGCCCACATTCCTTAGCATGACTGCAATTTGTACTCTGTGCTTGTTGCCCCCTTCTCCAGAGTGTTGAAGTTAGTGTATAAAGGGCACACATCTGCTTTTGTTGAAGGAAATGGTAAATGTGCCTATTGGATCTGCCTTAAGAAATTGATGTTTTTCACATATAGTCATCTACCCAGTGACCACATGAAGAATTTTAGCTAGATTATAACTGACCCACATGTAGTTATGTTATGAATGAAGAGAAAACTGATATACTATGTTTTGTGTGTGCTTGTTTTTGTGTGCCCATGCATGTTAAAGGTTGAACATAATGCCAAGGTGCTTGCATGAATACTCCTGTTGAGATAGTGATATCTTATAGCATTGGGGGGGGGGGGGGGAGGCAAAATATATTTTCCTGTGAACAGTAGGGTGTCAGAAGATTGAGTTTTACATGCTTTATTCTGCCAGTACATCTGGGCCTTTTGCCCACTAGGTATGAACACGGTGGCAAGTTCATTTATTGTTTGTTAGTTTTATGTATGTATTCTTAGTAAGATATTTTCTTGGAAATACACGTAGATTGTTCAGTGCTTCCTTGTTGTCATTGTCTGAAGTGAACGTAGAATATTGCCTGCTAAGTCAAGACAGTAAATTTGCATGTGGTTTGGAAATGGTCAGTTGCGAGCATCGTCATGGGTGTGGCACTAGCTCGATTTTTTAGTTGTAGGATATATTGTAATATGTTGCAAAGAAAGACTTGTGTGTTTGAAAAGTTGGAGATGCTGTCTGTGACTGTACAAGTGTGTCACCCAACACCAATGTCTGTACCTTGCAGGAAAGCCCAGTGCAGCTGGTGATGGAGGCAAAAGCTCTCGCTATGGTAACCAGAGTTTGATGGTAGACAGAGCCTTACTCAGACAGCCAGTGTCATGTGAGGGGGGGAAAAGCCAGTTCGTAGTAGCAACAATATACCCACGACCAGACAAGGATTACTAGTATACAAATGATGCACAGGATAGAGTGCGTTAGTGGAGGCGTAGCGCACTCGAGGGTATTTACAATTGTGAAACATGCACGAGGCGAAGCCGAGTGCATGTTGCACTACATTGTAAATACCTGAGAGTGAGCTGCGTCTCCACTAACGGCACGAAATAATCCTGTGCATCATTTGTTTTATAAAATGGGTCGAAAACTAACAACATTTTTCACGTACCTTTGTGGATCAAGATGTCCGAAGATGTTCGTTCCAAACATGTCGCACTCGGAAATCCCGCACATATAAGTACTGTACGTATAAGAGTATACGTACGCCACACATGTTATGCACACAAGAAAGGCCGGCCGGCAGCCCGAACTAGAAGTTGTTTACAGGATTGACAGCGCGTATAGTAGCGCGCGACGCACTTGTAACAACTGATTGAGTGCGCACTGCTAGTGCAAACATTGTGACGTCGGCCGTGAATGTTAGTGAGAAATTAATACAAGCACACGTGACTCATTTCAGCGCTTCCAATTGGCTACATTCTTGAACCCATTTTATAAAAACAAAATAACTGTCGATTGCTTTGATGGAAATTATAAATGTCAAATTTAACTGTCATTGCATGTGCTTGAATCACACTTGTCTAAAAGATAGGCTACAATTTTAATTAAATGACCCCCGTAGCTTCAGAAAGAACTTTTCTTTATGATAATGAGGATAGTCTTTCAGTCTGCTTTTATTTGTGTGAGAAGATAATGCTTTTCCAACTACAATCTGGCTTTCATGACATACCGTGGGTGGTTTTTGCTGAGAAAACCCCCCCCCCAAAAAAAAAACAAAACAAAACAAAACAAGTGAAAGCAATGTAACAGAAGAATGGAGAGCATGAAATAAAAGGGAAATGGACTTGTCTTATGCACATCCTCCAAGGAAACATTTCCATGGCAGGGTTTTCCGGTTGTTGTTGTGGGAGGATGTCATTTACTGTGTTAAATCTGTCCTGTTCCTTTCATATATCTCCTGATTGCCACCTCAATCAGATTAAGAAAAAAAAAAAAAAAGCAGTATGTTACAAGTGTTGTTCACAGCTTCATATATTATCTGATCCATGAATGTTGTGTGGATTGATATGCTCGTGTGAATCTTCAAGGTGAATTACAGTTTTATAATTAAACCAGTCAGACTCATTTCTGTTGAAATTGGAATAACTTAGATCACGATTCATCCATGTACAGTTTTTATTTGTCAAGGTTATCTCATAAGAGACAAAAAACTATGTTTTAGTATGTCACCACAAACTTAATACTCTATTAGAAATAAGGCATGAAAAGGGATTCTTACTGACCATTCTTGTTATAGGGCTATTTCAGTCATTACCATTCAAGTAAAATGAACAATATCACAAAGCTGTCTGAGAAGGCCCAGTATTGTATCATCATCATTTTATTTCATTGAAGGTACTCCATACATATCCCGACTAATCTCCCATTGTTTTGTCGTGATTACACCATTGTTGAACTAACACCTTCACTTTTGGGCGGGGTTTTCTTTTGAGTTGTTGTTGTTTTTTTCTGTCATTTTGAATTACTAGTATCCTGCAGTAGCAGGACATGTACAACCTGTAGCTACTAGTACATTGTATGTTGATCTAGCATGATTTGCAGTCATTCTGTACTCCACAGGCCCTCTTCACTGCCATGGAGTTTTCTTCTAATACTAGTATTGCATGCTTTGGCCGTGTTGCTTCTGATCGTAGTTTTATCTTCACGATTGGCACTGTTTTTGTATGACAACTGATTCGATGAGAAATCTGTTTATGCATATTCTTCTTTTTTTCTTAGTGCTCCACTCAAAGGATTTGCTTCATATCTGTAGTCCATGAAGGAAATATATTGTGGACCAACAAACTAATATAAACGATTGATTTGCTGATTTTGCGGGATGTAAAACCAAATTATTACAGTCATGTTGTTCTTTCTTAACAACAAAAAGTGCTGAGAATTCACTCCTGTGGTCACACAAGAGGTTAACTTCAGAAGATCAGGAAAATTTGATACCTTGCCATTCCATTCATATCAAAACTGAATTATCCAGCCCATGTGGGTAGACATACACTGTAAATACATGCAATTCCATTCATATCAAACTGAATTATCCAGCCCATGTGGGTAGACATACACTGTAAATACATGCATTTGTAAGCATGGAGCACTCGCACTTTACCATGAAAATAGTGATAATAATGATTGTACAGTAATGACAATAATTGTACGGTCTTACTGTATTTATTTGGAGGAGCTTCTCCAGTATAAGCACTAGTCTTAGAATAAGGCTCCATACATTAATTGTGTACGCCAGCATTTCCAATGTGTTTTTGAATTCCTAAATTGTCACATTTGGTCTTTGAAATCTAACTTGCATTTGTGATTATTGTGAAGATTAAATATTAAGATGCGAATTTGTATGGACATTCCAAACAACTTGTGGGCAATTTCCTGTTTTTATTAGAATCCACTACTCTTGTTTGTTTTTCCAGACAAAATAAGCATGGGGTAGGCTTATTCCCTTATAAAAATGGAACACAGACTGCCCATAATAACAATTGATAACATTCAGCCATTCTTTTTTTCGCTTTATGATAAAAAAGTCTGAGGTGCAGTCAGACTGCATTGCTTCAGACTGCGTTGTCTCCATACCATGCTCAGAAGAGTTGTTTGATTTGAACATGAAGAAAAAGAAAAGGGGGGGGGGGGGCAAATACGCACTAGTGTACTCAGTACTCAGTAATTGGCATTGATCAGAGATATGGTGGAAGGCCTGCAGCAACTTTGTTCATACTTGTTCTTGTTATTGCTTCCACAGGGACCCAGGGCTATGGAAGCTATGGGAACTATGGCCAGGGACAACAGGATCCGTATGGACAGCAAAGTCAGCAGCAACAGTATGGTAACCCTGGTGAGTGACCAATGGCATGCCATGCCTGCTTTCGTGTGTTTGTTCAGTGTGTGTTAATGTCAGTGTGTGGTGTTTGTGTGTGTGTTTATGTAATTGTGTGTTTAGTGGTATGCTATGTGTGTGTGTTTATGTTAGTTTGTGTAACTATTTGACGAGTCACATGCATGTGTGCACTTGTGTGTATGTATTTGTTGGTGTGTTGGTGTGTGTCTGCATGACTGTGTGTGTGTGTGTGTGTGTAATTGTGATTGGTGGTATATGTCGTGTGTGTGTTCAATGTGTGATTTGTGTGGTGTGTGTGTGCATGTATGTTTAATTTTGTGGTTTGTGGATGTGAGTGTGCATTAGGTTTGTTTAATGTGTGGTTTATGGATGTGTCTATATTTGTGTGCATGTGAGAGTGCATTTGTATAGGTGTCTTCATTCTCTTGTGAATTTCAACAACAAAGTAACTGTTTGCAACTGTTTGAGGATAGTGAGTTCATTTAGTATGCAATGCAACAATGACAAGCTTTATTGGGGGGGGGGGGGTGGGCTGGATAACCTAGTATGTTCCGTAAGGCTTGCAAAGGGATTGAAGCACAATTCCACCCCCCCCCCCCCCAAAAAAAAACAAAACAAAACAAAACAAAACAAAACAAACAAACAAAAACAAACAAAAACAAAACCCCAGTGATAATAATAACAACAATGACACAAACCAAATATGCAGGAATTTGTGATTCAGTTCAAGTGATTGGAATATGGCATGAAGGAGAAGAATGACCTGCATTCTTGCATTTGTGATGAAATCCAGGCCAGCATTTTCCTGTTAGTGGAACAAGAAATCATGAAAAATGTGATTGCTCATTCAAGCCCAAAATATGAAAGAGGAGGGACCTTCTGTCCTGTTTGGAATTTAAATGCATAGAACTATTTTTCTAAAAACATTAGTATCTGGACAGTAGCACTAGTACCAAAGGAATGCAGCCCAAGTTTTCCATCCTGTAAGGACTTAATTTAGGGAGCTACAAACCTTCTTGCTCATTGCCTGGAGCAACGAACCAAGGAGGTTTAAGAGATGGAGTTCCAACTGGCTGTAATTATTCAAACAGTTGTCACTACTCTATTGATGTACAAAAGAATTCCACAGGTGCATCTGTGCCTTTGGTGGCGGGGTTTGATGCCGCCGTCTTGCTGAGCAATCTGAAGATTCATTTTGAACATTAACTTAATGTTGGCTATATTTTGCTTGTTTATCTATTAAATGAAACGAAATCTCACTTAATGATAAAGCTCATTAAACAAGGTCAATCCCTTCAAGAAATATGTGCAAAAGTGTAAATCAGAACTGTATCATGTGAAAGTGTCTAAAACTGTGCCCTCCCGAAAAGCCGGTTTTATCACTTTTCCAGTTAATTCCTCCAAATAAAACTGATATGGAATAATCTTCGAGTATAATTCTATATTAATAGATATATCAGATTAGTGGCCAGGCACGGCCAGTCGAGTAATTTTCATTTTTATTTCATCATTTTTTGCGCAACTTCTATTCGCACATCCCCGTGTCTTTACCATCATATACCACCTATCTTTTATAAGTACGGAGGGCGAAAAGAATTTACCATCACAAAGACGTATTTTCGTTAGAAAGTGGCTGATGATTATGCAATGAGACATGAGTCAATTGTCTTCCTATCTGCGCAGCAGATCCAGTTTGCCACATGCTTCAAATACTTTCGAGTGGCGGCATCGAACTTGACTTCAAAGGAAATACGACAGTTGTGACTCCATTCTCTTGAACCTCCTTGAGCGAACACTCACTGTTGTGCGAGTATTGTAGATTCAATCTATGCCCATTTGGCATTTGCCTGCACAAGGTTTTGGACCCTTGCCCTGATGCCTGTTCAGGCAAGTGGGAGATATACAGTGCACTTTCGTTATAACGAACATGGTTATAATGAAATTCTGGGTACCACAACGAATAAAAATTCAGGCCACAATGTTATCGGCTCTATGTATTTTTATTGTATGTTTGTTCGGTTATAACGAAATTTCGATAAAACGAAAGAAAACTGCTGGTCTCAAGGACTTTGTTGTAACGGGAGTCCACTGTACTGTTTGTAGTGCCCAAAATGATGTACATCTAGTAAAACTGAGTCCGTGTAGTCAATGATGAATTTGCGATTAGACTGAAGCAACCACTTTTGTTCCATGTCTTTGTCGTAGGTTCCATGGGTAACTATCCCCAGGAGGCTTCAACCTATGGGCCGCAACGCGTGAACCTACAACCAGCAGGGCTACAATCAAGGTCAGTTCCTCTTTTGATTTATCTTTTTTTTTTCTTCTTCATGGATGCTCTTTGCAGTGTTGGAAGAGCCTTACCATTCTCTCACCAATTCTCTGTGCTCCAGTGGTGCCAATGGCACCATTCTTTCACCAATTCTCTGTGCTCCCGTGGTGCCAGTGGCACCATTCTTTCACCAATTCTCTGTGCTCCAGTGGTGCCAGTGGCACCATTCTTTCACCATTTCTCTGTGCTCCAGTGGTGCCAGTGGCACCATTCTTTCACCAATTCTCTGTGCTCCAGTGGTGCCAGTGGCACCGTTCTTTCACCAATTCTCTGTGCTCCCGTGGTGCCAGTGGCACCATTCTTTCACCAATTTTCTGTGCTCCAGTGCTGCCAGTCGCACCATTCTCTCATCAATTCTCTGTGCTCCAGTGGTGCCAGTGACACCATTCTTTCACCAGTTTTTCTGTGCTCCAGTGGTGCCAGTGGCACCATTCTCTCACCAATTCTCTGTGCTCCAGTGGTGCCAGTGGCACCATTCTTTAACCAATTCTCTATGCTCCAGTGGTGCTAGTGGCACCATTCCCTCACCAATTCTCTGTGCTCCAGTGGTGCCACTGGCACCATTCTCTCACCAATTCTCTGTGCTCCAGTGGCTCATGTGTTTTGAGATACAGTAACCAAATATGACAGTGTATGTTGACTTTATACTTGTTAAGTTCTGCAGAGCAAAAAGCTCAGTGAGATATCTTCATTGAATTTTTATCCTCTGTCCATTGTGTGTGGTCTGTTGTTCATCATACTTGGGTAAACTTTTACTCATATTTGCTTTTGTCTTATAATGCCTGTGCTCCCATTATAACAAAACAATAGAGGAACTATTCTAGGATAGGGGATTCAAAATTGTTTATCCGCTTCAGGTAGCCCCCATGGGGGCACATGATTGTGCCCTAAAGCCCCAAAATGTTTTAATTTCGGAGATTTTATTTTCCAGATCCAGAAGTAGTACAGCCAAGTCATATCGCAGTTAGATACTCGTAGAGGTGAGAAAATAAGATTATCATATAGACTTAGGGGCATAGGTTTTTCAAAATGGATGCTTACAGGATTTAGCATGTTTAGGTAGACCCAGGGATTAGAACTGACATTTTCATCATGATAAGATTTTCACCGAACTTGGCAAGATTCATTCTTAGGGGTAAGGGAAACAAGGGAATTCAGCTTCTTCAGGTGGCCCTGTGAGGGTCGAGGGCCAGGGCACCAGGGGCAGTGCACCAGGGACAAATTTGTGTCAATTCAAATAAAATATTTCTTCTTTTTTCCCCCCGTGCCCATCCCCTTTTTTGTTTTGTTGTTGCTGTTTTGTTTTTAGGTTTTGTGTGTGTGTGTGTGTTTGTTTGTTTTAAAGAGGGGTTTGGGAGGGATCCAGGAGACACAGCAAAGTTTACAGGGTCTAGGTGACTGCCAAAAGTGTCAAGTTGTTCATTAGAGTGGTAGTGACCCCCACAGAGGGAACAGTGTTTTTGAGATGGCAAACTACTGAAAAGCAGAGGAGAAAAAAAAAAATATGATAAGAAATGATCTACAGTATGTGATTATGGCTCAGAAGGCATCATCCTGGGTTGGTAATTGATTTGATTTGTGCAGCATATGTCCTACATTGTGGCCCAGAAGCAGGGCCTAGTGAAATGTCTCAGAGGTCCCAACCACTGATATTATATAGGTAACATCTTCTCAAGATTTTGACAAGGCATCACATCTAGGGTCATTTTCCATGTCGCTTATCGTCTCAGATGAAACAATACTTTCTCATACTGAATTTCCAATTTCAGGAAATAAAGTCATCAAGAATTTGATGGCCCATTTGTTTCTTTAGATGAACTTAATGTCAGGTGGAATAATTTTATGGTGTTTTATGTGTTTGTTTTTGTTGACAGCAGGAGGGTTTGGTGGTGACATGTCCGGCCACCAGTACAACCAGGCCGCCCAGCAACAACCCCAGCAGCAACCACAGCAACAACAGCAGCAAGGCTACGGACAGGCAGATGGGAGCCAGGACATGTACGGCGGCAACAACTATGGCAGAGGCAACATGGGCAACTCGCAGTCGCAGGCATTCCATCCGTACCGGCGGTTTGGGGGCAGCCAAGTTCAGTAATCACCCTCTTTGAGTCGGGAACAGAGATAATCAATACCTAATGAAATTAGATAAGAGTAATGCTAATGAGAGGATTTTTTTTCCAAAATTTAACCCCCTCCCCTTTCCTTCTTTAAATAGGGTAAACTTTGCCAATTTTCTGATTTGCCTCCCGTTTTTTTTTTTTTTTTTTTTAGCAAGATAAATGGTGACAAAATATGCATTGATTCAGAGAAAAAAGTTTTATTCACACACCATTGCGCGTGGTGTTAGACCAACCTTATTCATTTTCTTTATAAAGGAGACCATCATAAAGAGATGTAGACAAATTATGTCCTGTCATTGATATGTAATTAAGTTTAGTGCCGTTACTTTCAAACAGATACTTTTGTGGTCCCAATCATGTCAACTTGCCCCCTCTTTTCATTGCACGTTTTTACCTTTATGACTATATTTCTCAGCTACATTTGTTTCTCTGTTTTGATCCTTAGCAGACAGTGAATGTGATGCAGACTTGTGTAATTTCTCCCTTTCCATATCTCACTGTATGGTTTGTTTAGAAGAAGTGGGTATTATATACATGATTACTTTGCTTCAGGTTGTTTAGTATATCATCATGCTGCCCTGGTATGTTTACTTGGTTAAAGTGATTCGAATCAAAGCACATTTATATTACATGTACTGTGAACAGATTGGAACTTGAGTCAATTCTTAGTTCCTTCAGTCCTGTAAGGATATTTGTTCTTCCATAAACTGACTTTTTTGTTCCTCCCATGTGCAATGAATGACACATATTTGAATAGTTTTGCATATAAAGATACCATCTTGTTTTGTTTTGGGTATAATTATTATTTTTCTTTATTTTTTCAGTGGAACCCCAGTGCTGATATACATGCTGTGCTGGTGCTCATTTATACAATTTCATGTTGTGGGAATATTGAGACTGTTAATTAAGAATGTTTAATCTTATTGTGCACAAGATAGTTACATACAGTTTGTAAACAATTGCGTACATCTACAGTGATGGATATAATATGTTCTATCTGCCAAGAGAGATTTCCTATCCATTTCATATTTATAGTGACCTCTGAAATAAGGTCAAAGAACAGCAGGAGACATCACTTGAAACCTCTCTTGCCACTTTTATGTGTGTGAGATTAGAATATTTCACGTTAGATGCCATAACTGCTCATATAAAAGTAATCACAATTTAAGCCAAAGTATTTTTTTTTTAATTATCGCCTGTTAAGTACACAATATTTAATGGTATGTGAACGTGATAACAAAATGGTATTTCGAGAATGCATGTAAATAGTTCCAACAGCATTTGCATGTATGTGTAGCATAAACCATTAAAATGGCTTTAGCAGCATGACTTGATCCAGCTGAATGTACATTTTTTTTTTATCATGTTACCTCAGCATGCTCGACACAATTTCCGCATCATTCAAAAGTTGATCTTATTTATGTCGAAGAAAGTATATACGATGTTCTTGTACATAAAAATATCTAGTGGTATTTTGGATATGGACTTATTTTAGTTATCTACAGTTAATTGATATGAGCCACATTTCTCTGGGGAAATGAAATTCCTCTTCAGTTGATGTTTGAGGCTGATGAAATTCAGCATTGTTGATAAAGTACTGTCATTTTTATATAAACTCTGAGGCATAACTGTTCTGTCATATGATAAATACAAAACCATGCGCTGTGTAAATTTGAAAATTCAGATACATTTGATGGACGTTTTCTTTGTGCCTGATAACCGACGTTTGTACAATCATTACAACATTGTATCTTGTATTCAGTTAGCAGCAACCTGTGCAGGGCAGTGTGTCTCTGACTGAAAGGCAGCTAGTTATGTTCATTTTACTGATTGCCTTAAACATTCACATCCGATTAATTGTTACTGTTCACTTTTTCGAAGGAGACCCATTAAATTTCCATGTTTTTAAAGTTGCGACCAAAATTTGTGAAGTTGGCTCCTTGCTGTGGCACTTTTTGGAGTTTTGACTGGTGGGTTTGTAGATGCATGGTGTGGTGGTGTGTACCATTTTTAATCTGCCAGAAACCACAGGCCCACTCAACTAGGACTGCAGACAGTATCAAGACTGCCGCAGATTTCAGTCAAATGCAGGCTTACAGAATATGTTGACCACTTTACGTAGTGGCCCATTCAGACAAGTTTGGAAAGATACCAAGTACATGTACAAATGTACTTGGTACAGTGCACTCCCGTTATAAATATAGAACATGGATATAATGAAATGCTGGTTACAACGAAGTAAAAATTCATGCCAAAGCATTATCAGCTCTATGTATTTTTATTGTTTATTTGTTTGTTTATAACAAAATTTCAATATAACTGCCAGTCCTGAGGACTTCGTTATAATGGGAGTCCACTGTATATTGCAAGCAGGCAATTTACGTCAATCTACATACACTTGAAAGAAATGTATCGTGTATGTTGTACATGTCAGAGGGATTATAGTGTACGCACAGCTGTACAGGATTTTAATGTTTGACAGTCTATAATTTCCCTGTAGGCTTACACTTAGGAATGATCGCTTACACAGTTCTGTATAGCCCCCCCCCCCCCCCTTTCACTTGCTGGTGGCAAAGCCATGTGGGCAAGAGTCTGGTGTACAATTTTGAACACTGAAATTTATTGTCCCCGCCGAACGAGTTCGAGCAGGGGACTATGAAATGGGCTCCGTACGTGTGTGTGTCCGTCTGTCCGTGTGTGCGTCCATGTGTGATCAAAATCTTCACTTTGCTACTTCTCTGTCATTTATGAGCCAATTTTGATTCTGTTTGCTTTATATGATTGCCCACGTCTTACAGAAACCCCCGCTCGATTTGCTTCAGTGGTCAAAGAGAAATACGGAATTTTGTAAAGGATGTCGGGGAATCTCTTCCGTCCAACATGTCCAAGTTCTGCCTATTATTCACACACAAGATCATTGAAGTGCTAAACTCGGAAGAATCCGATTCATGATATTCTTTACAACAATCCACATTTCTCTGTGACCGCTTAACCAAATCGAATGGGGATTTCTTCAAAATAGAGCTAAAATGTTGTATATTAAGACCCTGAAGTAGCATTTTAAAAAAATTAATCATATTGGGTGTTATCAATGCGAAAATCTGATTGTAATTTTTGGGGGGACATACTGCAGTAAGTCGCCCCCAAAATTACAATCAGATTTTCGAATTGATAACACCCAATACGAACAACCAGTCTAAGTGCTACTTCAGGGTCTTAAAATATAACTTCTTAGCTCTATTTTGCAGAAAACCCCACAGAGAAATGTGGATTGTTGTAAAGCATGTCATGAGTCTGATTCTTCCAATTTTAGCACTTCAATGATCTTGTGTGTGAATAACAGGCAGAACTTGGACGGAAGAGATTCCCGACATCCTCTACAAAATTCCTCATTTCTCTTTGACACATTGTAAAGGGGAAGGGGATTTTACCTTACTTTTGTGTGCGTTAGAATTTCCTGAAGTACGTCGTGTACTGTATATTATTATCTATCAGACTTATTCTAATCCGAAGCCGTAATTGGCAATTTGAAACTTATGCACTATTAAAACAGTCGAGCAAACTTTCTTTTACGTGATTCTTATCTGATTTTGTTATTAAAGTCATCAAAGGGTATCCATGAAGTCATTTAAACTTTGTACCTTATAAAACCTTAGTGTACATGTGCTAAAATATGATTAGATAACTATGTTATATGAAAGAAGACACACACACACGCACACACTCTATCAAACTTCAAGAAAATACACTGTAAATCAATTTAGGATCTCGGTCTACACTCACAGATGTCAATACCTTTCACGAAGAGACTTGCAGTAGGCCCTATAATTACAAGGCCGAATGACAGTAATTGACGCGATCTAATGAAACACGTGAATTAATTTCGTTGCGGAGCTGGTTTAGCGACGATAATGTAAACCTGTCATCCCTTACGTAACTTACGGCGTTTTCTTTTGTTCCTGAGAAAGGGGGGGGGGGGGGGGGTCACGAGCTTTCTAAGCATTCTTACCAATTAATCTGGCAGCACCGACTATTCTTGGTGGAGTTGATGGTTGAAAGGCGCGATATCCGTAACGAACGAATGCAAATCTGTCGCGTTTTAATCAGGCGTAATCCCGCTGTCTCCATTGACAGGCGATTAATTTCGTACTGTACTGACACCTGCTAATCACGGATTCGACGATGATAAAAGCCATCGAAGAAGATGCCGTTGTTGGTCCTTCCATGGACGTAGGTCCATGGTCCATCTCCCATCTACCATCAGTCATTGATCGTTAATGCTGCACGGGTGCCATCAACAAAGGAGAGTTCAGGAAATGCCACCAATGATAGAGGGTTTCGTCTGTCATTACTGACCTGTTAACATTGGGAGCAGTGAATCAAAAACTTTCGAATTATATATGTATCTCATTTTGATGTGTATGAATGGTTACTTGTATCACCAAACACTATCTTACAAAAATCCCGCCATAAAACACTTAGAATAAGGAATATTCACTATTTTTGCTGAATGACCAAGCTGACAATACATAAACGATCATTCGAGGAATGATGTGTATAACGTATACTGTATTGTATTAAATTACATTTTCATTATATGATATTATATCATATCATATAATATCATATTATATTATATTATATTATATTATATCATATTATGTTATATTATATTATGTTATATTATGTTATATTATATTATATTATATTCTCCCTGCTTTCTGAAAGCGGTTATTCAGGTCCTCTTTCATTATGCGAGAAAAGTGAATTTTGTGGAATTCCCTTTATATTTTCTTTATATCGTTGTCCACACATGACACCATAGCCTTAAGTAGTCTATCCAGCGGTTTCAACACCAAAACTTTAAAAATTCGTAACTTTTGCATCGATTGTCCAATTTTCCTCAAACTTTCACAATCATTCAATCCACTATCTTTTTGGGTTTGGTTTCCTTTACGCACGAATTCAAAGAAAGATACATTGTAGCTGGCATAATATGTATATATATGATATGCAGAGAGGAGAGAGAGAGAGAGAGTGAGAGATAATGTATGTGTGTGAACTTAATACGATGATGCCTTTTTTTTTTATCATTCTACATGACACCAGTATGCTTATGTTGATGTCCTTTATTTCTTTCTGACAAATTTCCACTTTCTCTCTTGTGTTCCATTAAACCAAGAAGTAATACCACGGTATATCTTGTGTGATACTGTACAGTAGGCCTATATATATACCTCCTTGATAAAACCATGGAGTTCCTACCATGGTAAGACTGACAATCTGAATCACGGTACACTGATTCCTCCCAAAACGGTTTCATGAGACTCAACCATACACTTTCAACTCCAGCCATGACTGTGGGATGTAGCTATGACAACAGCGTAAACAGATTTCCCAGTCAGCGCCCCTTCGGGTAAAGCATGCGAATTTCCGTGGTATGCTAGTCCCTTTGTATACTGTTGTCCGGGAGTCGTGAGCTTCTTAATTAGTGACGTACATTCTTCCACTTTCGCCACACAAAAAGGTCGGATTGCTAAATCAACACATCAAGATGTCCTGTAGTCGTTGCTTTCAGACATTAGAAGTCCAAGAAAAGTACGCGGGCGAAAAAGATCAAGATAAGCAGTGGTAAAATATATCTCCTTTGTTGAACTTGGAGTGATACTTACTAAATACCAAATTTATCGAATCGCGTACAATGTGGAGTAGTTCTACATGAAAGTAATATCCCATAGATAATCAGGAGTCAATATTCTTAAAGTACAAAGGATATAAGCATTATGACAAAAATAAAATAGTGTCCTCTTACAACATGATTTTTACGACTTATTCTAATCGTTTGGATAGTAGGCCTTCCCTCGATCTTTTTGCCCTACTATTTCATCGCAGAATCAAAATGTTCTTTAGTGCACTTTATGATTATCCACGTATCTAAGCATTGAAAGTGTAGATTACCATATGAAGTATGTCTACACTTCATGTATTGTATATACAATGCGTTTCCCTGACATATATTGCAGTCTATGAAATATTATTTCACCGCTTTCAATACATCACATGTGAAATGAGTAAATAAAATAATTCATAGAGAATTTTTTTTTAAAGTAAAAGAAATAAGGTGTGTTCTGTGAGACTAGCCGAGCTCGTCTCAAGAAACCGATCGCTAAAATAAGACTTGGCGGGCCCGTGATTTTGTCTCATTCAAATTCGTTAATGCGTGACGTTAACGGATCCGAGAGATCTCGTCAGACAGCACAATGAAAGCTTCAGGTAACTATATAGGTTTATACTGTGACCAGGTGACGATGACTACGGCTGCCCATAGCTCGATGGTTGCCAGCCGAGGATCAGAATAATATGCGATGTGCGCCACAACGTCCCAACTGTGCTCTGCAAACGTGCTGTTCAAGTGCTCTCATTCAGGTCTGCGATTTGTAGCAAGAAATCGTAAGTATTCGGATGTTTCACTTATATTTTCATCACTAAACCAAAAGGTTAATCGTATAAAGACGATCCGTAAACCTTTGCTAGGTTTTCCTGATAGGTCATAGAGCATATCCTATATCCTATGAGAGATGAGCGCGCTCATAACGCGAGTCTCAAATTCTATAATTTAGAAGTATCATTCGTCTAGTGGAACATGTACAATGTATTCATTATCAACTTTACCAAGCTCCTCACGTAGTGACAAATGAAGATTGTGAGCATCGTCAATTTTCACAAAATATTGTTTTTGGTCAGTTTGTTATTATGAAATCACAGGATATGAGTATTATCGTTGTTTTGAAAAATTACAGGCCACCATTTAATGGGGTGTATGAGTACCTTTATGCTTGGAACGATTTTATCTATATGCACATAGATACTGTATGTCGTACAATATAGTACAGTATGACATAAACCGATACTCTTCTTTTTGGTTGTTCTTCCTCCGGTATTCGGAGATCAGCGGTTATCCGCGTCAAGCTATCTGATGACAAGTAAATATTGCTTGATTAATTTCCTTATATAGCTGCGGCTTATAAATGCTCTGAGAAATACAGCAATACATACTTTATGGTATCCGAAACATAAACCGTCATGAATTTCGATGGAGAGATATTCTGATTATAAGTTTGTTATTAACAGTGGCGGCATGGATCCTAAGGCTGAGAATATTATGGACGGTTTGTTAGTGTTGCTCAGATAAGATAGTTAAGTGACCAGAGGGAAATTTCGATTTCCATAACGGAATTTTTGAGCTCCTGAGCGTCAGGGAAAGAAATATAAGAAATTATTATCATAATCATACAGTTGCGCAAAATGCACAAATCGCGGGTCAAAGAGTGCATTATACGACAGAGTGAGCATGAACAGGTATTTCTGCCCTAACCCTAAATACAGAAATACATTGTATCTAAAATGTTGTTTGACCCTTTTCAAATATTCGATTCGGTAGTTCCATCCCCGCTTTGAAAAGTATAAAAGCTGACTTCCAATGGAGAGATAAAATGGGATGAGAATTGTAGTGTTTTATACCAAGGTCTATACTAGACTATTATGAAAAGGATGGATTCGTGCTTGATATTTATAACTTTGTCATTTTTGTTCAAGCAGAGATGTAGGCCCCAACACAAATCCTTAGCATAATCAGATTTTTATAAGATGTTAATCACGTTTCTCTCTTTCCTACGTATTCTTCATCAAAAATTCAAATGCGCCAAGGCATGGTCAGCTGTAATACTACAGTAAGAAGTGAATGTCCGCTATGGCCAGGGGCAACTATCGAGAAGCCCGGCATGGGTGATAATCTCTTCCGCAAATGTAACACGCTTTCGATTCGTTGTGCGTGTGTTTGCCTTGACCATAGATGGTTTCCCTGTGGTATGCCATGTTACGCCACTTTGCATCTGGTTGCTAGTATACAAAGACTATTCAGGCCTTCTTGACTATAATCCTGTTCTTGGCCCACATTATGCATTAGGTCGTCAGCCAAGCAGAGAAAAAAAGGGAAACCTTTTAAGCAAACTTGATGCTATTTTATTTGAAACAATATGCGATTATCAAGCTCGTTGCACATTGACAAATTCAATACAGTATTGTGATATGAAGCCATCTTGCCATTTCTTTCATTTTATTCGGCTCAGAGCACAATTTTGCCAGCGGAGATGAAGGATTAATGTTTATCTTTAACAGCTGCATCTCTAGGCCATCGTATGCGTATACTTTCCTCTTCATCTTTGACACCGCTGCAGAGTATAATTTCAAACGTCGACGTAAACAGACATTTTCACGGATTGATAGAGTAATTATAAAAACAAGTAGAAGTTGTGAACTTAAGATAATTGCATGCAGTTCAGTCTTTCGGTTGCAAAATTCGTTAAAGCAGAATGCTGAATGAGACCGAATTTTCTGAGCGAGATATATTAATCTATTTCAGTTTAATTTGATTTATGATGTTACAATGGATGAAAACACACTCAGGCATACAAAAGCGTTGTAAATTCTACCTTCCCTATCAAAGAAATAATCTGTGATCATTCTCACCATACTTCAAAAAACAAAACAAAAACTGCTTGGTAAACGGTTTATTCTAACACTCTTCCGTCTGAATGGTCTACTGCGAATGAGTGATTTTCCGGTTAGTCACAATTATCATTTCAGGAGTATGCAATGTTCATTGGCAAGTCTTTTTTTTTTCAAAAGTCATTTTTTTTTCACACAATATTAGAGACACTACCTATTATCTTATGCACGACTTAACTTGATTAATGATGGTTCTTTTCAGCTGCAATCTTCAATTAGTTCGATCGTTATGACAAAGTTTCGAAGCTTTTTTCCTTGTGTTCTGCCAGATACATCATTCTTAATGAAGTTTTCAAAATTGGAAGCAATTTTTCGCGATACTGAATAAAAAAAAAACAAAAACAAAAACAAAAACAAAAACCGACAATAGCCCGATTTTGTACATCTCTTATTCTCCAGCCCGCGATGCCATCATCTGTCTGTGACGTCGCTGTTCCCATGCCGACTACGCAAAGAGAGATGCTCCGCCCGCGATCTTCAGTGACGATACGAACCCTCGTCCTAGTGATTGGTCTCTTCACCACATCGTCTATGTTTTACACCAACGTGGTTGTCCGTCACCCAACACCGCATACAGGTATGTCTGTGTGATGTCACGTTAAAGAGAAATCCAGCTCCATGTTTAAGATGACTTTTATAGCTGAAGTGAAAAAACAAAAACAAACAAACAGAAGTTGTTTCTTTAAAATCTGGCAAAAAAAAAAAAACAGATGAAAAATTTGAATTTATTTTTGTCGTGACGAATACCACCTCCATGGTAAAGTATACTATACTTTAAATTACAATAACCTCACTTTCGTTTTCCTCATAGTATACATCGCAAATACTAAGTAAATGCAACAATACATTACCTTGACAAAAAAAAATGATAGTGATTTTATAGATGGGTAATGATACTTATTTTGTAAACCTAATTCAACATTGCATACGTTTTTAATGATACAAGCCTTCCTGCAGTAGGCAAAGTGTGTCCTTTAGGGATGAACTATCTGTACTTGCGCGAAAATTAACTTTTTTAAGTGGGCTTAATCAGTTTCAAGCAAGGTTAACGACATTTTGAAACAAGTGGGGCATAATCGAAATGCAATTGGTTCTCTACGTATTTTATGTAAGCATTGACTGGTAGTGTACGATAATTTCCAAAAGAAATCACCCTTAACGACCTCACGAGTACGCATATATTGCATAATCCTACCTGCCTGTGATGATATTATTACAGTTTATTATAGGTTGTGTTGAATTCTGGGGGTTACTATGCTGATGAAACCACCAAGAGATGATTCAGAGAAAACAAAGTCCTCTATTATTATACAATTATTGTACTGCTGTTTAGCTTCAGAAATATTGCTTTAATCAACATGCTTTGTATTTTTCCTCTGTTTTATTTCAGTGTACAGATCGCTCAAAATCGTCGACACGACGACAGATGCAATCGAACCTGAGAACGAAACGAATGCTACCCTCTCATCGCGAAATCAAGCCAAGGGTGGAAACGCTTCTGAGATCGTTCCGCGGGAAAACCAATCAAGACGGACATCTGCTGTTCCTCCAAGAGGAGACATCTTGCAACAGCAGATCGAGGCTAAAAATGCAGAACCTGTGCTGCCGCGACACAGATATCGGCCGTTGGTCATCGACCGGTTGTCGTCGGACAAGGACGCCCTCCCAAGCCTTGAGGACGAACAGTTTATTCTAGTTAAATCAGACTTGGGTACAATGCCCAAAACGAAAGATAAGGAGCAAAAACAAGAAGATGTGAAATTCGCCAGTGAGACGTGGGAGGAGACTCAAGCGGAGAGAAGAAATCGCCTCAAAGAGGAGTGCAGACGACATCCAGAGCTGCGTGTCGACATGGCTCGAATCATCAACGGCAAGTCCGACGAGCTCACGACGTTTCTCGTCAGCGACAGATTCAAGGTCGTCTTTGCCGCCGTGCCAATGACAGCATCCAGCTTCTGGAGGGACGTATTCAGACGACTTCAAAAGACTGCATCATCGAGGCAGAGCTCCATCGGTGGCAGTCCCCTGGCTGGCGTAAGAAATTTGAGTAGCTACGCACCTTGGGAAATTCGGCATCGTCTGCGAACGTACAAAAAGATCGTAATGGTGCGCGACCCGTTCGCCCGCCTCTTATCTGCTTACCGACGCAAATTTCTTCCCCGAACTACGCAACAGAACAGGCATTACGGGCCATTGATTGCGAAGAAATACAGACAGAAAAGTAATGAGCGAGGTACTGCTACGTCGTTCAATGTCACTTTCGAGGAGTTCGCATCCTTTGTTGTTGACTTTTCGAACAGTGTTAACAACAGCCACTGGCTCCCGATGTCGAAATCAATTTTGCCTTGTAATATCGATTACGACTACATTGGTAAGTTGGAAGAAGGACCGAAGGAGTTTGACAATATGTTACGGGTTGCGAAGGTCCAGTGGTTAGCGAAGTACAAGCCATCATTTCTAAAGACTGCAAGCCACGAAGAGAATGTCTTCGATCACTATTTTTCGCAACTTGAGCCTAAACAGATCAAAAATCTATTCAGACTCTACGAAGCCGATTTTAACTTCTTTGGATATGATGTTCCTGCTTACATGAGTTCATGGATTGAATGACGTGATCAGGAATAGCTTTCCTTCAGGTATCTTAATGATTATGCGCAAATTGGTTACTTGCTTTAATAAGCAGAAACCACATCACTGAAATATGTCTTCACTAACCATGAGCACAAATGCAATGTTGTTTGATTCTGCTGCACTAATTTTGACATATTGTATCTCAACAACTCGGAAACTTGTTCGTCGATTGGTGTACATTGTTTACAGTATTCGGGTATGATAGCCCAGTGTTGGGAACACATAGCTTGCCGATGGTAATTAACTTAACTATTCTGTGTAATTCAGGGAATGATAGCTATATCTCATACTAATTACACTTCGTTATCATTAATATAACTACCGGTCTTAGCAAATGTGTGGCAATAGCAGAAATCTTCTGCCCGAGTGACAGCAACGATGGCAAAGAAATAAACTCGGCACATTGTGAAATTTAAGACCGCTAGAGTATGATTTGGAATGTCAAACACATTGATATCTTCTCACTTGAGAACTCAGTTTAAAAAAACAAAAACAAAACTGTCGCAACACCAATGACATGACAAGTGATGTGAGTTTATCATATTCATCGCCGAGCCTCTGTAGTGAAGTTGAAATCGGAAAATGTTTGTGCACACAGGACTTACTTTCACCAATAGTCTTTAGGCACTCCTTTCAAATTCTTAGTAACTTGTTCGAATATCAACTGTAGGCTATAAAATATCCAAAACCTATACAGGCTTGCCGTCACTAGTGATAACCAAAATATTACCTCTTTGTCGACGACAGGGCGACATTCTGTCACTCGTCATTTAGTCCGTTACAGAGATGATATCGCTAGCAAAAAAAAAAAAAAAAAATGATTTTGAATAGTCATTACAATGTCACTTTCCTGACCTTGATAAATTGTGATGCATGTGTGAAAAAAGTGCAATAACAACTGTCCAAGGGTTAGTTAAAAAAATAATACATGATCAATATGGACTGTTTTGGGCCCCTGGTATGTGAATGTATCCATGAACCACGCTTGTTATTTTTGTTTTTGGTTGTATGAATAATTTATAATGATCAATCTTTCATTTTTTTTTTATTTATTTATCTATTATTATTATTATTATTATTATTATTTTTTTGGGGGGGGGAGAGGGATGGCGGGTGTGTGTCTGTGTGTGTGTGTGTGGGGGGGGGGGGGTAACAGAATACAGTTTTGAGCATTTTTCATCTCCAAGTACTATAAAATATGGTCGTCGTTTTCACTTTTTGCAATTTTGTTATACACATGCCTTTAACGCCTAAACTAATGCGGGTTGTCTTAACGGCGGTATGTTAACACGTTATCATCAGTAGATATTTGCTACACATTACTAGCATTTAAGTCTTGTAAATCTTATTGACGTTTGTGAAACGTAGTCAAGATTCTTCGCTTTCATCTTGTGTAGTGTTAATCAGTTCTCGATATCGCAATATGGTATATAGAATAATGATTATGACCTTAACCATTTACCATGATTCATCACCTTGAATATTCTATATCCCTCTATTTAGCTGCATTTTTAGCAGAAGGTTTTGTCAATCAGTTGTAGCGAAGTTAGTTAGTTTTTTTCCAATTTCTGAAATCGTTTTCATGGAACCTTTACTCTTAAAATATAAGTTTAAGTATATGGCACATGATATATGGAAACAAGTTACAAACATCAAAAAAAAAAATGATGACGAATCTTCAGTTCTATCTCGCGAATATATCAATGAGGAAAGAAAGAAATAGAAATTCGTAAAGGAATGTTTTCAAAGAAATCATTTGAAGACAGTGATGCGTATTTCTTTCCAATTACAACTGTCATAATTACTATAAGAAAACAAGTAAAATTTTACTGGTCGGCAAAAATTTTGTTCAATGTCTCTTGACATTGTTATAGTTAACTATTTTTAGCTTAACATAATTGTTTATCATGTGATATCATGTGGCAATGTAGCATGTAATTATGACATACAAGTTGTCGCAAAATGACAGCATTTTTTGATAACATTGTGCTATTTATCACAAATTTCCATATTTGCGGTCATTATACATGGCTTATGTTAAGGTTGGAATGTATTTGATAGTACATTGTCTATGTGTATTTCTCTGACGGGTCCAAATACAGTTTGTTTTTATCATACTATGATAATCATGTATCATGAATAGTCAAACATATAAACAGTTCAATACAGGCCATTTAATGGAATATCCCCAGAGACTCTTGCTTCAAGTTCCAATAGAACATTTTGCATTACATTTTGCGTGCCAGCGTGTAAGAGTGGTGTCAAGCCGAGTGTGTGATGGTGCCTTAGAATATTAAAATGCAATGTGTGTGCGATTTTGTGTGGGTGTGCGTGTGTGCGCGCGCCAGTGTGCATTTCAGAGTTCTATAATACCCAAGTGCATTCAATTTTGTTTAAAGGGATGGTACAGTATTGGTGGAGATGAGAATTGGGCTTTTAACTTTTTGCGAGATATACCAAGAAAACACTTATAAAATAGTACAGAGCATACCATTTTAAGAGGAATTCAAAGTTTATTTGATGAAAATCGGGTTTGGCATGACTGAAACATCCAAAAACAAAGTAAAACAAAGCGATCGTGAAAAAAGTGTGGGTCCCACACTTATTAGAATAGCTCTGTTTTGGATATCTCAGCCATTTCAAAACCAATTTTCATCGAATAAACATCGAATTCCTCATGTACATTTTCTTTCATATGTCACAAGAGGTTTCTCATGAACTCACCAAAATAATTTGAAAATGTTAGAAACCTGAAATTAGGTCTCAACCAAAACTATATGATCCCTTTAAAATAGGCCTACGTATTAATGGATGGCGTGCTCATACCTTGTCTCGTATTTAAACAACCTGTTCTGCAATTTGAAGAAAAAAAAAATCGCAAGATAATCGAAATACTATCTTATTCGCTCATGTCGTAAAGGTCATACTGTTTATACACTTAATCATGTAATGTACATACTTTGTGTATTTTGTGTATTTATTGTAGATAACTGGCATCATGTTTTGCTGTGTATACTACAATTACAGACTAAAGTTGATAAACAGAAATACATTGTATATATATATGTGGATATACATATATAAATTTAGATAGAAAGAGAAAAAAGAAAGAGAAAGACAAAGAGAAATACATACGGATACAAAGATAGTTTGTTGAATAATCAATATCAGGAGCAATAACAAAATGATGATGTAATAAATCTACAGTCATATAACATGATAGGATTGTCGCCTTAACATAAACTTACTAAGAACTTGTTTTCTATTTTTAGCTGAAAATACCACCACTGATTGTCAATCAGTTGCAATAAGTACCACCCTGTCATGAATATTTTCGATCAACACAAACTTCGACCACCAATACCTACGATTTAGGGGTTGGACTGTAAAATACTTTATATGCATGTACTATAAGGCTCACACCTGTAAATAAAATGGAATGTCCCATACCCCTTCACAAAATCGTACCAAAGAAACCACAATAAATGAAAAAAAAAAATAAATAAAAAATCAATAATGCAGTTTGGCGAAAAAAAAAAGCAGAATAGCTGCAGATAAATTGAGTATGGATTCCTCTGCAAACTGCATTTTGGTAGGAAGATGAAAGTTTTTCTCATGGAATTTGAAGGGACTATAATTATATCAATGGGTGAATGTACCGTACAGAAAACAAGTGATCTTTTGAGTGAAAAGAACTCGTAGTCTGGCTTTGCGGACAGAGTTTGAGCGAAAGCACCCGCCTTGAAAATTTGATGGATGAAAGAGTATATCTCACTTATCCAGGTTAGTGAAGATGAAATACTTCATTTCTCCCAGCTATTTTACAGATTTTTTTTGAATTTTGAATTCTAAAACACGTCTCTATGGGGAAATGCCGTGTGAGCCCTATAGAGTATATGCATGTGATGCACACAAGTCTTCCAGCTATACACAAGTCAATGGGAAGTCATTCATCCCATACAAGCTCTGCTGGTTTATGTTTATCTATTCTGTCAAATCCCTCCCCCCCCCCCCCTTACTGCTCCCCCTACCCCCCTCCTCTACCCCCCTCCCAACTCTGCTTGGCTACAATTAAATAAGTTTTCTTATTATGTTCTTGTGGTACACATGTACTAGATCCTAGTGCATAGTAGTCATCAGTATCACACAACTTTGAATGATTGTGGTATTTTAATGTATTTCTTTGTTTTGGCTACCACTGAAACAGCTCAAAATACATCAAAGTTAATATGTTTGATAAATCAAAGTCTTTTACAGTACTTTGTAGGCAATAAGGTGATGATGACACCCCCTTAATCAAGGATAACTGCCTGCATCTATGTATTCATTTTATGAAGAACTATTCAACACTGCAAGATTTATTTTTGAAAAAAGGGCATCATTTTCAAAAGTGTCCCTTTGAGAAGCTTTACAACCCTTCAATGTGCAATTTCTAATATGATGTAGGGAAAATATCATCAAAAACACATTTATGATGTTAAAAAAACTCTATTAAGAAATATGACCTCTACTACATGCATAGCTTCTGAATTGATTGCATCCAGAAATCCCTCTATAGTTTTCATCAGCGCCCTCATAGTTATAATTTATTATTGTGTCACACCCTGCTGAGCTCCTGAGCATCACCGTGAGTGAACACTGGCGTTTGTTGCCATGAAACAGCCTATCGTAAAACAGAGACATTTTGACATTGCAGCTACAACTAAGTAAACCTTTGATAGATTTCACGACACTCTGAAGTCTCATATCTGAACATAAGATGGACATGCACTAGCTCTGAGCTCCATCACTTTGTTTGACCAAAGATAATAAAATAAACAGTAAACAGTTTGGGGAAAAAGGCCATACCACCGTTACGAGGATGAACCCTGCCACAAAATACCCCTCATTTGGAGAACACACATGTAATGCTTTACTGGTAAAACCGTAGTATTCCTTTTACCACCGCTGAGTGGAGTTTGTGAGTTAAACCCCTCCCCTTGCACTATGAAACACAAATCGAATCTTTGTGTGTGTGTGTGTGTGTGTGTGTGTGTGTGTGTGTGTACGTTTCATAACGTGTCCCTATCAATGGCGAATTATTTATAGGTGCAATACTATCATGACGTTATTCATTCTGGCAACAGGAGGGTGTTTATTATTTGAAGCAAGAAAATTCAACATGCTTTCACTTTTCTTGCATAAGGAATGAATGAATGAATGAATGAATGAATGAATGAGTGAATGAAAAAGCACTTGACTAACCGCTTTCAGAAAGCGGGGGGAATACAGTTGATGGAATGTGTACAATGGTGAAAGTTTCATGAAAAATGAATTTTTGTGGAATTTCCTTTATATTTTCTTTATATTGTTGTCCACACATGACGTCATGAACTCAAGCAGTCTCCTCATCCAGTGGTCCCAGCACCAAAATTTTAAAAATTCATAACCTTTGCATCGACTGTCCGATTTTCCTAAAGCTTTCACTGATGTGTTCCACTAATATTGCTGCTTTCACTCAATCCACATGTTTCTTTGGGTTTGGGTTTCCTTTAACATTTTATTGAAGCAAAACTTTATAAAGTCACAATGTTTTGAAAGGATTGTCTGCCACGTATTTTCCTCAAACTAATGTGTATTAGGCCTACTAATATTTCTGCATTAACTGAATTCACATATTCACATCGAAATCATTACGTTATGCATTTTCGACACTGTTTATTCTATTTTCATTGATGCTAATGAGAGTATTGACCTGTAACAGCTACGTCGGTAACAAGCATCTGAAAATGACGAGCTCATCGCAAAACGAAATAAGTCTAATCTTGTCAATTTGAGACATTTGCCATTTAACCTGTAAAAAACAACAACAAACAAACAATGAAATGATAAGAAATTATGGGGATTTCTTAATCATAACTTAACAAATATTCCGTGTTATGCAACAAAATGTTTCAACTATGGAAAGTATGAGTATCTTGTTCCATGATAGGGACGTATACGTACTTTTAGAAATGGCGCTTTGCGATCAAATTCTCAAAATATTATGGTGGGAAAGGTGACGGGAGGACCATTCATTCAGTCGCCATGTCTGCCACATTAGTTTATATGAAATCGACAACCATTTCCGTTTTCTATCAACGAACCAATTACAAGTCATTGTTTTTTTTTCCGTGACGGGAGATGTCAATGTGGGGAAATCGTTGTTTTTTATACGTTTTTCTGAAAAAAGCTGTAGGTTGAGTGACACAGACCAACTTCATATCTCCACACACTTCCTCATTTCTCTCTCTACACATCACACAAAACACACACACGCACTCACACTTGACCACATATAAACACGCCATCAGCACTCAATGGATCGCATACAAATTCTTGTTATATAAGTCGTTGTTATTTATATAAAAGTGTATTTTTATAGCTGTTAATTCAAGCGATACAAGACTAAGCACAGTGAAAGAACAGCCTCTGAAAGGCGTACTGATTTTTCGCTTTTCAAAATAAACCTTTGACAATAATTATCAAAGGAAATCGGACAAAAGAATGATATAGCAATGGTCCGACAACGTAGCAGTTAATACCGAACGATATGTGTGTCACACTGTTCGGAATCATGATTTCTTTGAAGGCCTATAACTGGAGTATACACACATAAATCATCATAACAGGCTGGGTATGGTAATGACCGCGTTATTTAATTTGAATTGATATTAACTTTCTCTGAAAAGCTCGTTACAAGCTATTCCATCGTCTTCATTGCTATACTGTATGCATTTCAACGCATGCATGGAATTGGCATGTATTGTTCATCGTTGCTTCGTCGGGCAAGCCTCGGGCAAGGTTTATGTTCGCTAGGAGCAACCTTTGGTATAGACCTGTTCGGGCTTAAAACACTGTAAATTATGTTAGCCATAACTGGGGGCTTCGAAGATAGGTGAAAAGATGATTCAGTGGATTATGCAATAATCAGCAGCTTTTTGAGAGGGCCTTGACAAAAGGCTATGCAGTATGAGTCAGGTTCATCGCTATGTCAGTGCATAAATCAGCTATATACATCGTATATAGCGTGAAGCATACTGAAGCTCCCAAGTTATGGCTGAAATAGACATTAACATATACCGCACCCAAAACGAACAGGTCTATACCAGTATGCATGTATACTTTGTTTAATACGTTGGTAGACACCACTATCTGACAGATGTACTGCAACAGCTGCGGTAACGGCACGAACAATAATAATGCAGCGATCATCACGTTGTAATCCAAACTGGATATCAAACTGGCATCTGGAGCAAATATTACATAACACACAAATCATGTATAGCAATATTTCTCATTATCACTCCTGGGAGTTCTATAGGAAGAGGTCAACAGAAAACAAAACTAAACAAAAACAACACAACAAGCAAACTCCAAATTAGACTCAGCTAAACATAAGCTAGCCTCTCTCTGCATAATGTGAATAAATAAATTACACGGAAGAACACAATGTACGTGTGCACACACACCTAAGAAATATGCATAGACTTGCATGCAACAATTCTATATGTGTGTATTCTTATGTGTAGTCCGACATGCATGTGCAATGAGTGGGGCGCTTCAGAGGGGGAGGGGTGCTCCGTACCCCTCCCCCTTTCTCGATGAAGAGCAAAATAATTATCATGTTTAAGTTTAAACAGCTTTTTGGGTGGAGTCCACACATCACCAGTGCACACTGTATAACATGCCTGGCCCCTAAAGTGGAGAGACGATCCTGGGAGAGGAGGTGGGGAGACAAATTTAAAGTCATTCTTTACCATCATTTTGCAAATGAAATTCAGCTTTGGTGCTTCAAAAAACAATGTAGTTCTAAAATGCGAGTTAGGAATAGAAACAACTTGTGAAAAAAAAGTTAATAAGTTTAATCAATGTTAAGTATTGTTAAATATACAAAATGTGAACAATATATAGTTATGATTACAAATGTTTCTGGACTAAACTGTCTACAGTTATGGTTTATTGAGAAAAGTAGTAATATTTCTTCATATTTTAGGTTTTATCGCAGAAACTTCATTATGGCAGAATGTTTTGTGACATAATTGACCTATACACATAATCATACATCAAATGTGATAACTCGAAAATTTTTGAAATCACTGCTCCCAATGGTAAACACTACCTTTAAGGAATGAAAGAAGCTCCTGCGGAGTAAGTGAAGATCACTAAGTGCTAACTTATATGTGTGAGTACAAATACTGAAAATCCTTGGTCGCATTTGAATGTATACCCTTACTTATAAAAAAAAAATGCATAAAATCCATTTCGCATCATTCCAATTTTGCCTGAATTCGTCAAAGCAAAACTCGCAGTGCCTACAATGTCCTCTCGTTACAGACAATCATGAAGTTGGAAACCAAAACTTCAGAATCAGTCCGTCAACTGGCTTTTGACCAATATCCCAGTGAAGGTGACAAGTGGAGTGCCCGGGTGACTGCGGATCGCGTACTCGTTGCCAGACTGGAGTTCCAGCCACACGACATCTCCAGGTTGCAAATCCAAGATGGCAGACTGCGAGGAGGTGCTTGGACCGCGTTTGTTCTTGTGGGCGTAGAGCATGACCACGGAATCTTCGTTCTTCTTCAGGCAAACCGAGGCAGCCTTTCCCTCATCTGGATGGATCCTGTGGACGAAGAGAGAGAGAGAGAGAGAGAGAGAGAGAGAGAGAGAGTTTCGCATTAAATGTCGGTTGGAGTGTTTCCTTGGAACTGATGGAGCCTAGCAAATTCATCCATCCATCTGCATGATTATCGGACAGATTAAAATCTAGACCCGGCTGTTATGCTCATGCATATAGGTATGGTTGAGAAAGTAGTATGACGAATGAAGAGAAACGTGTATTTAGAACGTTGCAGCTGTGTCGATTTCTCTTTTTTTCCTTTTCATCCTATAAATCATTTTGGAATAATCTCTTTGGTGTGGACTGTCTGTGCGCATGCCCGCAACAAAGAGAGCGTTCTTACGTGAACGTGAAGAAGTAGGAGCCAGGGATGGGACAGGTGAACTGGCTGTCCTCTGTACTGAAAGCCGATTCTGGTTGGCAGGACAGGATTCGGTCGAAAGGCACCCTCTGTGGATCAAGCCCGCCCTCAAGCACCGATGTGAAGGCCACAGAAAAGAATGCTGCATTCGGAAACAATGATGAATTGGCATGACCAACCACGACTCTACACTAACATCTATAGCTGTATGATAATATTAAATATTAAATGGGTTAGTCAAATACCGGTTAGTGATTGGCTAAACACAGTCACGCCATGGAGGCACATTGGTTATATTCGCCCATGGGCAGAACATTTTTGTACTGTTCTCCCACGGGAAAACATTTTCACGTAACAAATGACAAACGATACCAAACGATTGAACGATCATATTTTTCACGCAATCGATAGGATAAATTTGTTATTCCATACAATGTGAAAAATTAAGCCGATGACCGATTATTGTAATGCGTACGAAAGTATGATTTGACTAACCCATATAATATAACAAGTGATGACTTTTGTTGTCGGGAACATGTACCAAACGTTCCACTCTCAGGGTTTGAAATGCTATTTCGGGAGGCTGTAAGTCCCGAGACGAAATAACCTCACTCAATAGCATTTCAAACCCTTCGGACGGAACATTCGGGATGTTCCCTCCCCCGCCAGTCATCATCTATATATTATGTCTGTGTATGGTTGACTTCAATTATCTCCACATACATTGTATAAACCACATTGGTTTGCGTTTCGGTCAAGACAATAATCGATATTGTTTAACAGTATAGGTCGAAGTGTGATGACCAGTGCAAGCGAGTATTAGTATATGGCTACTTAAGTTTTCCCTCATTTGAGATTTAGTCTCCACTTTCACTGCACTTAACAGAGTTCACTGCACTTTATTTCGTCAAAATCCCCCTGAAACAAATTCATCAACTCTAAAATCTCTTTTCATTTTGAATAACTGCGGTTAATGTAATTTTTAACACAGAAACAAGTTTTCCTTTGACCGGCGTCATAACAATGTAGATGGATAGCAAATTTAGTTTATCATGTGACACGACGGGATAGAAGAGGAGATAATTATGTGATACTACATGTCCGGATTCCATTGTTTACTCTTGAAATTCTACAACGTCAAAGGGAACGTAATTTTTTGTTTAATTGATTGTCAGATAGGCACACTATACATCATGGTCACATGGTGTCATTACTACTACGACCGCTCCGCCCATTATACCCATGAAGGCCAAATTCACTGGTTAACATATCCTTTTACGAATACATCGTTCAATACATGTATAACTATTTTTTTTTTAATTTGCAGAAGTCTTTGATCCAGCTGATTGGTACCATGAGCTCTATCTATATTTCAGTTAGGGCCCATTAGTATCACGTACTGTAGCGCTTTGAGTGACAAATAATTGTCAGAAAGTGCGTACTATAGTATTATAGAAATATTCATTATGGCATCATCATTACCACTACCGTATCAGATTCTGTGCATGCTAGAGCCTTTAAATATTATGCTACGAAGAATGTATTTCATTATGTGTGCAGAGCAATGTAATCATTGCACACACACACATTCACACAACAAACAAGACAACAACAATAACAACAACAACAACAACAACAACAACAACACTGAAAAGTTAACGAGCATCATTCGGTCTACTGTGCGGTTTGATTTTCTATTAGTCTTGGAAAGGTAATATCGACTTATAGGCCTATAGATGATAGCTGCCTTTACCCGTCCTGAGAAATAAAATTGTTAAATACTTTCCGCCCACAAAATCACAAGTCAGACTGGAAATACGATTCAGATATGTGCTTGACAAGATGTGTCAAACATCCTGCAGTCCCTTCTGACCTGTGACCTTAGCCACCCGTCACGCCTGCCCATACATCTATTTTGACGTGTATTTAGGGCCTACTTTCTACATAAAGCCCGTAAAGCCTTTTATAAAATTATATTGTGCTGGAAGACAGTCAGGCAGGACGTTGCATTGTATATTATGTTTAGTGCCCTTCAGTCATTCCCTGACCTTACGAGAAGGCGTTCAGCTTTTTTTTCCCTGCCTTCTTGCGCATGTGAGCTGGATTCGACTGCTGTCGCTACACAGTGTGCATAGGGTCTGACCTCTATAGCCTGTCGTCGACGGGCCTTGCTCTGTTGAGAGTTCGTAGAGTCGATCATTATAATATCGAGGCAAAATATTATGATGAGCGAAGCAAGGCAAATAAACCGCGCGAGGAGCCACTACCGTCGACAAGTTAGAGGCTAGGACTTATGCACTAATTGGACGCAATTGAGCACATTATAGTAACATAAATGCCACAAAATATCGCCACACGAAACCAAGCACATAATATCTCTGCTAAAAATGCTTAGCATCGGCTGATAATCACGATATTTATCACGTTAAACTAATCATTTTGCGATAAGGTTTCATTGCAGCAGATGCCTGATGGATATCCGTTTTCACCTGTCTTTACATTTTCGGCAACATGCTCACTTCGCATGAAATATCGCAGGCCTACATCCAGCAAATAACGAACAGCATTTTGGTCAAAATAAAATACCGTGTGTGAGACGGCTTCAATAGAAATAGTTCCGTACGTCTCCTCGTATAGTTATTTTTTTTTTGTGTGTGTGTGTGTGTGTGTGTGCAGTCATAATGTTCTCAAATTGCCGTCTGTTATTTCAGACTATGTAAGTTGTGCAATGATTCTTTGAATGTGAGGGTTTTTCATAATTGCCTTTTCTAAAAACAAGTTGTGGAAAGGATGACGTAGTACTTCGTTCGAATTGTGATAAAGATAAGCTCTATAGCGACGATTATTATTATTATTATTTTTGAACATCATTATTTTTGTAATGTAGTCTATGCCAAGCTCTTCCGGCAGATCAGGGATGGCAGTCCGAGTATTACCACGTGTGGTCAGTAATAAAAGGCAGTCATAGCCTATTGGTAACCCACGACTTCTTGTCTGGCGCCCATGCAACTGGCCATACAGAAATTCCTCATACTCACTCACATACCATATAAATGCTTATTATTAATGTAAGATTTTAGCTGAGGAACACGTGCTCTACCCACGAAACCAGTCGAACATTAAACCTACATGTATTCCAAAAATTTCTGGTCACCTCCATGGTACAAAACGCTGACATATCAAATTCATATACTATTATATAATATATTTGTATTGTTTTTCCATGAAGGCGGGACTCCCTGGTTTTTCCGTTCCCAAAAGAGTCCTCATAATTATATACTTTTATTCTGAATAGGGGGATAAGACTATAATCCGGTGAACAGAACTGGATGTCCTCTTACAACCAGAATGACATGTCTAAACAAGGTATTTATCCGAACGGAAATACCAAGAAAAAATAGAGCTCAAAATGGGCAAATTGCAGAATTCTTGTTAATCATTCTTGTATGAAGACTCAACATTGTCACAATGTCACTACTCGTACCGTCCGCATACCTTCATGGAGTATACTAGTCTGGTTTCCAGACCCTTTGCCAACTGGACTCCGCGGCGCGAGAAAATCAACTTAAACTATACTAGTTTTCGACGTTGAGGGCGTTAATATCATGGATAGCGAAATAGTATGGGCAGAGGGTCTGGAAGCCAGACTAGGAGTATACATGTACTCTCTCGCGTTTATCACAACATACAGTGTTACGTCTCTTTACGACTGCCGCGCCCCGGGCATGTTAAGTATCTCCGTGCCCTAAGTATAGTTTCCACGCTGCGTCTCTAAGCACTGAACCGACATGATAAGCCATACACTTGTCTATAGCAATAGGTTTCCCGCGCATTCGTACGACACTTCCCAAACGAGTCGTCAGCTATCGGGTGAAGATTGCACCGAAACGTATACTAGTTCCTTTGCTCGTTTGGGCTAAGTTACTGATACACCTGCATGGAAGTAGCCAACTGCGCCTCTGTGTACTGTTACAAAGCATGTCGTATAAGTTATAGGTACACTGTCAAAGCGTATACTGCAACTTCATAGCAAAGTGAAAATCTTACCCTTTCGTACTTACAAGAATGGGCGTCCATAATTGCTGTCAGTAGGCAGTGATGCAAAGATAAATCGCTATACCTCCCAGACTAAGGCCGTCGTAGAACGAATGGGCCTCAAAGTAATTATAATAATCCATTCCTCCCTCCCCGTTAAAATTTTCCCGTATCTCTCCTTGTGGGCCTACACGTATAAAGTTTCAGTTCTCTAGCTTGTTTATTTAAAACTTATGTGATATTATACATTCACTTGTTTTCCTTTCTACAAGTGATTATAATTTCAGGTGATAATGTACGGATGTGCTCTACATGGACATAAGTTATCTATACAGGCATTCGATTTAGCGATGATAATATTATATCTTTATTCATCTCTTTTTTATTGACCGATATTTTAGAAAATCTCTCACTTTTATTACGGATATGCAGTTGCAGATACATCAGCCAGAGTGCTTCGTATTAAGACATGGTGTTTTTACAGTTTGAATGAAAGTTTTACCCTCTTTCGATGGTTCTTTAAAACAATCATACACACAGGGAGGGGTATGGAGACTGGCACAGTCGGGCGCTTATGGCATTAACACGTGTGTAATGGGTATGTATGCTTGCGTGGGTCTAATGTCTGTGTTTGATTGTGCGAGCTCCATAGTTAGATACTGTCTGGTTTAAAGGGATCGTATAGTTTTGGTTGAGACCTAACTTAAGGTTTCTAACATTTTTTGTTGAGATAATGAGAATCCTCTTACGTAATATAAAAGAGCTTATAATTCCAAAAGGAATTCGCCGTTTATTTGATGAAAATTGATTTTGAAATGGCCGATATATCCAAAACAAAGCAATCTTAATAGAAGGTGGGACCCACCTTTTATTCGGATTGCTTTGTTTTACTTTGTTTTTGGGTGCCTCAACCATTCCTAAACTGATTTTCATCGAATAAACTTTGTGAATTAATATTAGTATGGTGTGCTGTGTAATATTATTTCATAAGTGGTTTCTTGGGGTCTAGGGCAATTACCCCCTGGGCAATTACTCCGGACCATTCCCCTGGCCCTTATCCTAATCCTAATCCTGAACCTAATCCTAACCCTAACCCAAACTCCTAACCCTTAACATAACCCTAACCCTAATCTTTACTCTAACCTTACCACTAACCAGTATTTAGCCGGGGTAATTGCCCTCTGGGGGTAATTGCCCGGATACGGGTTTATGGTATCTAGAAAAAAGTTCAAAGCCAAATCCTCATCCCACATCTCCACTAGTATACTATCCCTTTAAATAGGCCACGGGACGAGATGATGTGAGTGTGCATGCTCCTCTTGAACTTGTGAGAAGAGAGCAAGGCGCCTATAGCATGAATGGATGGGATATTGATATCCGGCGCAGACAAAGGCGTGTTGATGTTATGACTAATAACTCCCCTTGCCAGAAAAAAGGGGTCACAGGTCAGACCCTGTATAGGGACGCTGTGGCATAGTGGATAAGACTCCCGACTCCCAAGCGGAGGACCCGAGTTCGATTCCCGCCCGGTGCTTACGTCCTTGGACAAGATGTTTTTACCCACTTATGTCCCTCTCGACCCAGCTGTATAAATTTAATGGGTACCTGGCAACGCTGCTATGGGGTAATAATAATGGCAAGGCCCTCTGGAAGAGCACTGGCTACACTGAAGAGGCTACACCCTGATGGGTGAATAAGACCTAATAATAACAATAATAATGATAATAATAATAATAACAATAACAATGATAATGATAATGATAATAATAATAATAATAATAATAATAATAATAATAATAATAATAATGATAATAATTATTATTATCATTATTATTATTATTATTATTGTTATTATCATCATTATGATTATTATTATTATTATTATTGTTATTATTATTATTATTATTATTATTACCCTTACGAAAAAGTCCTGTGGTACTCCTGTGGTAATTACCACAGGACGGTACCACAGGACAGCACCACAGGACAGTACCACAGGAAAGTACCACAGGACAGTACCACAGGAATTGTCCTGTGGTATTTTGGGACATACCACAGGACAGTACCACAGGAATTCCTGTGGTATTTTGGGACGTACCACAGGGCAGTACCACAGGAAATCATGTGGTATTTTGGGACGTACCACAGGGCAGTACCACAGGACTATTACCACAGAACAGTAAATACCACAGGAACTGTCCTGTGGTATTTTGGGACAGTACCACAGGACAGTACCACAGGTCGATCATTACCACACAGCATTACCACAGGGCAGTACCATATGGCATTTCCATGGTACCACAGGAGAGTACCACACAGGATAGATCGAAAAAAAAAAAATCTGGGAGAATTTTAGTCACATATCAAGGAATATTCCTGATAGGTGAGTGATGGATTTCAGGACAAACATGGCCCTACTTAATAACTTGTCCTACTCCTAACATATAACCTCAAATGACAGTCTAATGGCCAAGTGCCAATCTAGTCCTATAATAGATCTATATAGTCATATTCTATTCCTAGGTAGCCATCGACCGTATCAGTACATATATATATGGCCGTCTATCCGTAAAGCATTAAGGCATGGTTACTAACTCGATTATACTTTATTATCAAGATATGAAATTACACTTTCATAACAATATCTATGATATTGGGAATAACATAACATAATTAGACAATCTTTCATAAAGTTCAAAGTAAGTTCCATCATTAATACTTTGGCTTTTTAAGTCATATATGTATTTTCTAAAATCTAGAGTGCTTTTTATGAATATTCATGAGCTATGTAAAAATTTGTACCATAGGAGTACCACAGGAGTACCACAGGAGTACCGTACCACAGAAGTCCTTATGAAATTTCTCATGCTTTACATCAGCACTTTCACTAAATAGGTAATACTGTAGGAGTATAGGACAGGATAAGTAATGGCAAATCAATTGCTATAATTCACAGCATAACTCATCTATCAATTAATTGAGGAATATTAATATGTGCTTTTCATCATCATCACCATCATTATTATCATTCTCTCGTACAGTGTTGCTATCATGTTTCAAAGAAGATGTGTCAACGTAAATACTATTCCATCTCCTATGAAACGAGAGGATCTATATGTGTTTGATATGCCTGCGATATGTGCCTTATGTGCATGCATGGTGTTTAGCGTTGGTTCGTTCAGAGTTTTTATGAGGGAATGAAACCAACATGATATACAGTATACGTGGATTGAGGTAAGGCAGAAATTGAATATAGCAGAACACATCGGTCAAGTTTGAGGAAAATCAAATATTCCGTTCAAATATGATTTTAAGTTTCAGTACAGCAAATAGTGAATAAGGAGACTGTCAAAATGTGATGTTGCACAATGTTATCGTCTATGATATATTTATAAAGAAAATGTAACATTTCAAAAAAGTCATAATGAAAAGTAAACACTCAGTATATTCTACTTGTTTTATCACTATTATGTTGAAGGTATTTGTATTCCCTCTCCCTTCTGAAGAGGTAAGCCATGAAATTATGTTTGAAAATGAAAATCTGTTGAATTCTATCTATTTTGTTTATTAATATTGTTTTCCATGTGTGACATCACATTTGTTCTTCTTATCAAGCGACGGCTGTACAAAAACTGAACAAAATTTATAACGTTTGAATGTATTGGTCAATTTTCCTCAAACTTCACTGATGCGTTTTACCTTTTCATCCACTCAGTCCAGGTTTATTTTTGGTTTCACTCGCTTGGTGTCTGGTAAAAAAAACAATCCAAACCAAGGATGTTTTATACATGGAGTTCCAACTGGCTGTAATTTTACAGTTGTCAGATTTCTATTGATGTACAAAAGAATTCCACAGGTGCACTTGTGCCTTTGATGATCGATGTTCGACGCCGCCGTCTTGCTAAGCAATCTGAAGATTCATTTTGAACGTTATCATAATGTTGGCCATATTTTGCTTATTTATTTATTTATTTAATGAAATAAAATTTCACTTAATGATAAAGCATGTAAAACAAAAGTCAATTCCGTCCAGAAATTTGCGCAAAAGTGTAAATCAGAGCTGTATCATGTGAAAATGTTTAAAACTGTACCATCCTGGAAAGCTGGTTTTATCACTTTTCCTCTTAATTTCCGCAAATAAAACTAATATGGAATAATCTTCAAGTATAATTCTTTATTGATAGATATATCAGATTAGTGCCCGGGAATGCCCAGTCGGGTAATTTTCATCTTTATTTCAGCAGTTTTTGCTCAAATTCCATTCGTGCATCCTCGTGTCTGTACCACCTATCTTTTATAAAAGTAATTTCCATCACGAAGACATATCTTCCTTTGAAAGTGGCTGGTGATTATGCAATGAGACACGAGTCAATTGTCTCCGTATCTGCGTGGCAGATCCTGTTTGGCACATGCTTCAAATATTTTTGATCGGCGGCTTCGAACATCTATCAAAGGAAATAAGACGGTTGTGACTCGATTCTCTAGAACCTCCTTGTCCAAACCAAGCCCAGCATATACATATATAGCTGCTGCAATTCACGAAGATACCAAAAGCGTGATACCAAAAGCGATATCTCGTAGTCTGAGACGATAATAATGATGTGCATGTGTCGCGTGTTGATGATGCGTGAACAGTTCATTTATACGCGTCTCTTCAAGTCAAAACCGAAAGTGATGTAGTATATGGCGACGGAAGCGCTTCTCGCGAATTGATGAACCATTTGAACATTTACGACAATTCAACGCGTGATTTATCAAACATTAAGTTACCAGGTAGGCCATACTTGAATTCGATCCTCAATGAACGTATGGTATATATTGTGATATTGGCTAATTTCTGTGGTAAAACGGAAATTTCATTAGAAGTTTGCTCCTTCCTTTCACCCGTCACCCATTTTCGCTTTGTTTTGTTTGTGTTCTCTCTCTGGATGAGTTTGTCTGGCCTATAAGAGATTTTTTGTTTGTTTGTTGTTGTTTCTTTCCCCCCTTAATATAGCTTTTATGATTTTGTACATAATCATGAAACGGTTGTTTACATGTACTTGCAACACATTTCTGTATGTTGCAATGTACATGCATGCAAGGCATGGTAGTTTGATATTGAACGCACATTATAAAAAGAGAAAATAAGATTTAAAATGCTTGGAATGTGCGGTGTATCAGATTCATCGTACTATGGGCCAACACTGCGAGCGAAACGCAGCGAAGGAGAGGATAACTGAATTCTCCTGCTGCAGAATTCCTTCTTACTAGCATTCTGAAACTACACTGACGTAAAACAAGGGAGATCACATTTCCACACAAACACATGACATCATGCATTCTCACATTATCACATTTGTTAGCGTATACTTACCATGCTTACTGTGAGTTCATATTTCGAAGAGAACATTTAACGCGCTCAAATAAATGTTTTATAATGCACTCAAAATCTGGTTCAGCGGCACATGCATCTCTGCATTGGTATTTAGGTCGAAAGCATGAGATCGCACTGAAGGTTGTAGTTATCAATCAAAATAGATCAGGCAATGCGAATTATATTTACCACTTGAGCCCTGAGGGTCAGTGCCAGCTTCCAGCGATGAACTTAGACCCATGACTGACCCTACCCAAGACAACATCAGTGATGTGAAAGGTCAACTAAATCCTGCACGTAGCTCAGGAGATTTCGAAGGTCATGATGTACAGAAAAAAATGGATGAATGCAAGAGAGAACTTTCTCGATTCTCTTCTCCACTCCTGCATCAGTGTAATAGGGGTTGCGATGTCTTCAGCAACGCGACAACGAGTGACGAGTGTTTGCAGCAAACAGTAAACACAACGGGTATCTTTACCCTGATGGTGTGATAAGTTTTCCCGTTCTTCTGTATCGGGCGTCTTGTGGAGCAACGGTTTATATATTTTTCAGGTATAATTCAAGATATTGCTGTCTGATACACAGGATGTCAATGTCAATGGCAAACAACTTCCGACAGATTGCACACGATACCATCAGGAACCAGTGCACCACGTGAATCCATCGATGGTTGAGTTTGACAACTTTCAGAATGGCAGAACATTGAACACCAGTGATAGGAAAGTCCGCCAATAAGAAGTAAGGGGAATTTTCCGGTGCAAAAGCGCGTGATCACAGAATTCTTACCGCCCTGCGCAGAGGGCACTGCGCTACAGTAATTACAGTATCTGTACACACTGGAGTCTCACAGAACTACATTGCAGTACCTGCTCTTGTATCTACACATTGTCATCACACTCTGGGAACTAACTGTCAATATGTCAGACACAGTTACTTTTGTAATACAATGGGCAAATAACAGGAGTAGAAAGGACACACTAATAAATGGCTGATCGAGCACACGATTAAGTGAATACAGATATTCATCTTGCTTGTTGGTGCGTGACGATGGAACTGACGGGTGACAAGGTGTGTTCAGGTTGTCGGAAAGTAACTTCCAAAAGAGATTAGCAGCTAGAATATAGTATCTGATAGCAAACATGCTGAGGGTCAAATTTGAACACACCTATCGCTACTATATAATGGGTGACGTACTGCATGCGTTTGTTTAATTGTTTGTGTGTTTGTTTATGTGTGTGTGTGTGTGTGTGTGTGTGAGTTCTTACCTTGGCTGTGCCTAACGGGGTATGATGGAATGACTGGCATCATTGCGTGAAATTTGAAAACTTGTAGGGTGCAGAAACCAACTCTCGTGTGGTCATGCAAATATGCAAAGTATTATGTTTAAAGAGTAAATGCAAAAATAGATAAATCAATTTGTATCAATTTTAGATAGTTGAGATTGAAGCTTCCGAAAAAACATAATTAATATACATTTGATAATTTTAATATCTTCAAAAAACTTCTTGATTTGAAACTGAGGCATTCAGTATGATTGAGAAGATTTCAATTTTCTGTATAATTTGATGGTATAGCATTACTTTAAGAACAAGTTTATCTTAATATGCATGTGGATTGAATGAGAATGCAGCAATCTTAGTAGAGCACATTAGTAAAAGTTTGAAGAAAATCGGACAAGTAAAGTTATGAAGTTTTGAAGTTTCATTGACGCCATGGCTTAATGAGGAGATTACTACAGCTTGTGATGTCATATGCGTATAGAACAATATAAAGAAAATGTAAAGAAAATTTGACATAAATTATCTCTATTTTTCTGGAATGATAACACAGCACTTGACCTGCCTCTTTCATAATTATAATTATTGTCGATGGAATGTGCACTTTTTCAAAAAGTAAACTCTTATTGAATTTTGTTCATTTATTTTCCTCCCAATGACCGTTCTACGCATGTGACATCATAAACTGTAGCAGCCTTCTCATTTTAAGCTTTACAAAAATCATAACTTTTGAACAGATTGTCCGATTTTTCTCAGAGTTGCACTGATGTGTTCAACTAATATTGCTGCATTTACTCAATCCATATAATTATAATAATTATTGTGTAATTATGCTTTAAAATGGGAAAAGGGCACTTCATGTGAATTTGCGAGTCTTGGTATATGAATATATAGATACATACATGAAGTATTGTATATATATATATATATATATATATATATATATATATAGATATGTGACCGGCTGGACACGTCCAGTCAGTGTTGACCTACAATAGCTCGGACTCAATTAGACAAAATCAGTCACCTGGTTCTATTTAATAAGGACTGGGAAAAGAAGGAATGCTCAAAGATGATTTTGCTGTGTTTCCGTTGCAAAAGAAGGGTGTCTTTATTACTCCACTTTGTTGCAGTATTCCAAACTAAACCAAAATCCAACCAACTCCAAAATTGTAACATTAGACTGAACACAAAGCAAACGAGTTTAAAACAACGGAGAGCAACTTATAACAAATTCAAAACAACTAATAACAAACAACACTAAAAGCAAATTTAAGACAACGTAAACGCTAAAATCAACGTAGCAACAAAAGTTAAAAGCAAACTTAAACAACGCAAACAACGCAAACAACGCAACACTAAAATCAACGCAGACAACGCAAACGCAACACTAAAATCAACGCAAACAACGCAAACGCAACACTAAAATCAACGCAAACAACGCAACACTATCCGACGCAGAATACAGCAAGTCCGTGTCCCTTTCCCACAGAAGCTCTGACATTACAGCATGTGCAGTGCGCTGGGGTCCATCCACTTGACAGAAGTCTTGGTGTCTTCTTTGTACAAAGGATGAGGGACTGGACTATAGCTACAGCCACAGGAGCAGGTTGATTAAAGTGACGTTGCCTGCTTGGACGCCTTCTCAAGAATGATCAAAGGAGGTGCCCCTTCTGAATAACTTCAGGACCCGCTTTACCCCTCACAGGGATATTCCACTTATGGGGGGGGGGGGGGGGGTGTTCCCCATGATTATGTAAATTACCTCCTGACCTTACACCACCGTGTATGTACCTCTACTAAACAACTAGAGTACTGTGGTATATCATATACCTATATATATATATATATATGTGGAAAAAGAATCAAATAGATAAACATACATATAAATACTACATAATAATGAGCGAGTGTAATCATCACAGGAAAGGGGGGGGGGGGGTGAGTGCTGATATTACTGTGACCCTCGCATTCGCCACCGTTTAAAACCATTGTTGTCCCCAACAATGTAAATAAATAAAACAACAGCATTTAAATGGAATTTAGTCGAGGTCGTATTTGTTGCACGAAGAGGGAAGAGGTTGGGCCTCCATATCTTCGGGGACTTCGGCGTGTCCTCGATGAGCGTCGCTGACGATTTGCGTCGACTTCACTGCGCTTCTTCCGTGGAGGATGACTCGAACTTGGGTCCACATGAGCAATACTGACATCCTCTTCACTCGATACATCTGTACTGTCTTCACCGGCATCGTCTTCACTTTCACTGCTACCCGGCAAAAATGTGCACGCAGTCAGCATATTCCTGTGAAGAGTCCGCTCCCTGCCTGTACTGTCCTCTCTGACAGTGTATACATCCTGGTCAGGGAGCCTGCGTATCACAGTGTAAGGAGACTCACCCCATTTGTCAGCCAGCTTTTGACGACCAATCAGTGCCTTATGTGCCACGAGTACCTTATCTCCATGTTCAAAGGGGGCATCCTTGGTTTTCTTGTCATATGAGCCTTTCTGCTTGGCTCGAGCACTTTCAGCATTTGCAAGGGCGTTTTGATGAGCCTCTTGGAGGGTGTGGCGAAGCTCGTCGACATAGTTGGAGATGGGTTTGTCGTCATCTTCCGGAGGTGTGCCGATGAGGTCAAGGGGGATACGTGGCTCTCTTCCAAACATCAAAAAGAATGGGGAAAACCCTGTTGATGCGTGTTTGGTGCAATTATATGCGTGGGTGAGAGACTCCACGTGCTCCTTCCAGTTCGGCTTCTGCGATGGCTCCAGTGTCCCTAACATGTTAAGGAGTGTACCATTGAAACGTTCTGTCATTCCATTCCCCTGTGGGTGATACGGCGTTGTCCTGCTCTTTTGTATGTGAAGTAGGTCACATAACTCACGCACTAGAGCTGCCTCAAAACACCTGCCTTGATCACTATGGATGCGTTCAGGTATGCCATAGTGAACTATGTACCTGCTCCACAAAGTCCTAGCCACTGTTTGAGCAGACTGGTCTCTAGTAGGAAAAGCTTGGGCGTGGCGAGTAAAGTGATCCGTGACCACCAGGACATTCTCTATACCTCCCCGTGACGTCTCTAAGCTAAGGAAATCGATACATACCAGTTCAAGTGGTCTGCTTGACTTGATGGGTTGAAGTGGGGCTTTGGACTTTGCTCCTGTCGTCTTCCGGACAGTGCATCTTCGACACCTCTGGATGTACTGCTGGACTATCGTCTTCATGCCAGGTAAGTCGAATCTGTCTTGCATGAGTGCCAAAGTCTTGTCAAGTCCGAGATGACCCATTTCAACGTGTGCCCTACGGAGAGCCAGCTTTCTCAGACCTTTAGGCAGAACGAGTAGTCTACGATCTCCTCTACTATGCCACAGTACACCATTCTCGCAGATGTGAAGACTATCCCACTGTCGAAGCAGCAAGCGAGCAACAATTGCTTCCTTTCGCAACTGACGTGAGGCTGGTCTCTGTCCGGCTTGAAGGAGCTCGACGACTCGGCTGATTACGACATCCTCTCCCTGCAGCTGTGCAAGCTCTTCCACATCTACGCCTGCCAACAAAATAGATGAGCCATCATCATGTTGCTCTGCAGGTGCAACATTAACGTTGTGGCTGGGTGCCGCCTGATGCAAGGGTGAGTCATCCTTCGTTTGCTCTGCTGCTGTATTGACTGGCACGTCTAATGCTTGTTTCACATCTGAAGAAGGGGTCCGGGACACCTCAGGCTCCTCCTCACCAGTGTTATTCCCCGTTGTCACCTGCGTCTGGTAGCTTGTTCCAGTTCTGCCAGGGCTACATTGGTTGAATGTACCCACAGACTGCCGGCCTCGTCTGCAGGTCGAACTAGTTTAAAGGATGCTGAGGTCCACGGAAGCCTTGCGAGTTTTGTCGATTGGGACAAGTCCGTGAATAGTGGCCAGGCTGTCCACAGGTATAGCAAGCGTTGCTATGTTGTGGTTGCCTACCACTTCTTCCTCTCCCTCTCCGACTGCCACCTTGGGCGGTCCATGGTTGCTGCAACCTACTCTCAAATCCCGCGAGCCTCCTCTGCTGGTCTTCCATCACCTTATGGAAGAGGGCCATATGCTGTTGCTGTGTGGAGGCCAGCTCTTGGATACTCCTGGTGAGTTGCTCTATCGTCTGTGCATCCTTCGAGGTCTCCTTCACATCTTGCCGGTATACCTGAGCCGTGGTCAGACGATCCTCCGATTCAATTACGTGCAGTTCCCATCTAAGTTCTCGGAATGTCATCTCCCTCGGCCTCATAGGAGCTAGACGAGCCTTGACCTTCTGGTCCCTCAAGCCGAACATGAATTGGGTCGTAAGCATAGCGTCCCGCACAGGCTTTTCAACCATGGCCGCTTGGTCCCCCTTATCTCGTGCGACCCTCAGCTTTGCCTCCAGTGCAACGGCGTACTCGGATGGAGTTTCGCTGGCCTGCTGAGTCCGGGCGTAGAAGCTCGCCATGGGTGACGTCGTCCAGTCGCGGTCCCCATACTCGTCGAGAAGCTCTCGGAAAGCCAGCGCAGGCGTCATCTCCTCGTCACCACGGAGCTCCAAATTCAGGATGAGGTCCCGCGCTCTTCCCCCTGTATGCCTAACAATTTCATTGAACTGCATTTGTGGTGGCATTGGGCCTTTAGATTCTATTACATACTTCATATCACGCACCCAATCCTCTACTTTGATTCCCCCCTTACCTGAGAAGACATTGACGCCCTTCACTTGATGTGACACCACGAGCCTCGGCTCGGCGTAATGAACTGGTCCTGTCTCTGTGTCGGCTCAGGAACGGGGTCGAATCCTGCCATCTGAAGCGGGGTTACAGCTGGTCTCGGGTACTGCCACGTAACTGAAGTCATCTGGTCCAGCGTCGACATCGCTCTCGGCATGCTGCGGGGATCGTCCGCTGGAGTTCTCACATCACTCGGTGGAATGGGAGAGGCCATCTTGACGACTAATTAGACAGTGTTGCGTTGCTATTTCTTTAAACCTTATCAATTTATTAATCAATTTAGAGTTTAAGTGTATACGAGCTTCCTTCTTTTCAGTAATCCCGGGTTTCGGCACCAAAATTATGTGACCGGCTGGACACGTCCAGTCAGTGTTGACCTACAATAGCTCGGACTCAATAAGACAAAATCAGTCACCTGGTTCTATTTAATAAGGACTGGGAAAAGAAGGAATGCTCAAAGATGATTTTACTGTGTTTCCGTTGCAAAAGAAGGGTGTCTTTATTACTCCACTTTGTTGCAGTATTCCAAACTAAACCAAAATCCAACCAACTCCAAAATTGTAACATTACACTGAACACAAAGCAAACGAGTTTAAAACAACGGAGAGCAACTTATAACAAATTCAAAACAACTAATAATAAACAACACTAAAAGCAAATTTAAGACAACGTAAACGCTAAAATCAACGTAGCAACAAAAGTTAAAAGCAAACTTAAACAACGCAAACAACGCAACACTAAAATCAACGCAAACAACGCAAACGCAACACTAAAATCAACGCAAACAACGCAACACTGTCCGACGCAGAATACAGCAAGTCCGTGTCCCTTTCCCACAGAAGCTCTGACATTACAGCATGTGCAGTGCGCTGGGGTCCATCCACTTGACAGAAGTCTTGGTGTCTTCTTTGTACAAAGGATGAGGGACTGGACTATAGCTACAGCCACAGGAGCAGGTTGATTAAAGTGACGTTGCCTGCTTGGACGCCTTCTCAAGAATGATCAAAGGAGGTGCCCCTTCTGAATAACTTCAGGACCCGCTTTACCCCTCACAGGGATATTCCACTTATGGGGGGGGGGGTGTTCCCCATGATTATGTAAATTACCTCCTGACCTTACACCACCGTGTATGTACCTCTACTAAACAACTAGAGTACTGTGGTATATCATATACCTATATATATGTGGAAAAAGAATCAAATAGATAAACATACATATAAATACTACATAATATAATGAGCGAGTGTAATCATCACAGGAAAGGGGGGGGGGGTGAGTGCTGATATTACTGTGACCCTCACATATATATATATATATGATAAAAACCTGCCATTTTAGGCTTTTTTCACACATAATATTATATACATGTATCTATTCATATATATATATATATATATATATATATATATATATATATACATACCAAGACTCGCAAATTCACATAATATAGTATATAACCTACGAATGGAAAGTGCAAGGTTATGTGCATGTAGGTGTGTGTGTGTAAGAGAGAGAGAATTCAGACCAAAAATTGTTTTACAGTCTATCGATATATCATGAAGAGGATCTCATTCAGTTTCAGTTGAAAAACAATAATCATGGAAGGAAAAGGAAACGAAGTGATCGTCTCTTTTAGACAACCTTTCTGTCTGCAAAGTCGTATTTTCAGTCAAATACAGTACGTTGCATAGTTCCCTTGCCATGTGACTGTCACAACAAACACATCACAAGGATTACAAATCAATTCTTGACATTAAAAAAACAAACAAAAAAAAAAACACAAAACAAAAAAACAAAAACAAAAAAAAACAACAACGTGATTTCAATTGCCATGGCAACCCTTGTATCCTGTTATCTTGGGCTCATTGTAAACACACACACAATGCAAAAACAAAAACAAACAAACAAACAAACAAACAAACAAACAAACAAACCCAAAACAGAAACCTTCGAAATCACATTCAACTATTCACCAACTTTTACCTTCAAACCACACACACCATCACAGGACCTTTTCAACACACATGATGGACACACGAAATCCTTCACACAATTCTCTAATCTTGTGAAAATACCGGTACAATTGTACCAATTCTTTTCTTGTCCTTTTTGAGGCCGCCACGCATGTCAAGCTATGCTTCTTGTGCCATTCCATGCATTTTTTTTTCATGTAATACAATGTACACGCTGCTAACTAGGCATATAAGAAAAACTGAGCATACAAAGAATGGACTCTATGTTCTTTGCAACAGCAATCATGTGTTGTATACTGTATTTTGTTTGTCGATTCTTAGTTTATCAGTTGCTGTTATAGGGGAGAAACGCAGGGGAAAAAATCATCAAAGTGTAGTGCATAATTTATGTGCATGTACGCATACCAGACGCATGCACCCAATGGAATTAAGACCTCATTAGACAGTAAACTTACTTTAGTTTCACAGGGGATACCATGACATTAGCCAAATCACAGTTAAAGGTAGTCTTTTTAAAGATTGGGGTTCAATTTTACGAATACCTCATTTTCAGAGATAGTGACATACCACTGATTGCTCAGTTTCATTCTTTCCTTTTTGTTTCTACTTTTTAATGGGATAATGACACCACAAACATACACATCACAAACAGATCCACGAAAGTTGAGAATGACTGTGAACAAAGGTTTAGGAATTTCAGTTTCTGCAAGCCACTTGCAAAATAGTTTTTATTTTGCCATCAGCAGAAATCATTGGCATTCTAATCAAATTAAGAAGCAACAACTGTGAGCAAAAATAATTGGCATCTGATCACCCAGTTTGGCAGTTCTTAGATGCCTAAGAGCGTTGAGGCAAAGCAAGACTAAGCAACTACTGTATATGCCATATATTTCTTGAGTCTAAATTTTCGTGAATCGAGACTTCCCGACGATTTCGTGAGTGGTTAAATTCACGGTCGTGGAGTCCTTAACTGAACAGAAAAATGTGTATGCGTACATCCCATTCATATCGGGATCAGAGTCAATATTTTCGTGTGTCTTTATTTTCGCTAATTGCAGCTGACTCGCGAAATTCACGAAAATAAACACCTCGCGAAATATTCGGTGTATACAGTACATGACAACAGAACACATGAGCATGGTGTGATATAGACTTGATGCCTGTCTTGGGGCCCCTTCTCCTGGACCCTTAACCCGTAGGAGTGGGGCAACCATCTCCTTTTGGTGTAGGGGGATTCCTATGTTATGGTGGATATCAGATTACAAACCCTTTTGATTACTGTATACACCATTTATTTAGCGAGTCTAAATTTTCACAAATTGGGACCTCCCAACGATTTCGCAGGTGGTTAAATTTGTGATCGTGGAGTACAGTACTGAACGGAAAAACGCATACACTGTACGTGCACGTCACATACATATCGGGATCAGAATCAATATTTTCGTGTGTCTTTAAATTCGAGAATAGCACCAGATTTGCGAAATGCGCGAAAATAAAAACCTTGCAAAATATTTGGTGTATACAGTATTAGCAACATAAAGTTCCTCATTAATAAAAAAGATTAAAGACCAAGTGGAATGGGAATACCATGCAATAGGAAGGCTGGTCCAACGAGCAGTTCTATTCTAACAGGCTTCAAGTGCTAATTATGGTTCTTAATTGAACTCCAGAGGGCAGCAAACGAAGATCAATTCAATGTGGTCAAAATTCTCTCCCCACACTAAAGGGTATTTAAAATACATGTACTGTACATCTATTTTGTTTTATATTTCCTACGATGTACAATGTACTTTGTGTATCACAAGCAACTTCAGCAGAATAAAGATGACAACTTCTGCCTGATATTACACTTAGAATTTACCTCCTAGGGTAAGAACTGGGAGATTTTCTCTAAGGGCAATGGGCCAGAAGATTGATGCCTGTTAATAGGAGTCTCCTTGCAAATGAATAAGAGTACCAGCAACACTCACGTAACTTGCCACACTTGTCATTCTGAATGCTCAACTGAAAAAAACTGTATTTTTAAAGCTAATTTGCTTTCTTTCACAATATGTTGAAGTGTACAGATTGTGACAACACCTGAATCAAAAAAAAAAAGAAGAAAAAAAAGAAAGAAAGATACAGCCAGACATGACTAGAGAATTCCTCAAATTATTCTCAAGAAAACAGCTTATGAGAGCACAATTTTGTGTCGCTGGTTCTTCAATGCAGGCAATCGAAATCAAAGCTAAAAACAGAACTCCACACTACAAGACTTGGAGCAAACACAACGCCATCTTATTTTCTTCTTTATGTTTGATTTTATCTAGAAATGTTTCTTTCATAGTGTCATCATACAACAACTGATGACACATTGCTAAAAATACCATATTGTGCGACTGGTGTATTCATCAGTGATCATACTATTCTGATCCTAGTTCTCATGAATTCATCTCAACGGTGTATACAATAAGTTCATCTTTTCTGTATCAAAAGTAAGCTCCGTGTCTTTTCTGGATTTTAGTTGAGGGATTTCACAGTCCTAGCATTACTGTGGTAAACAACATGCAAATATATGTAGTTGATATTGCCGTTGACCTTTGATGAGGCATTGTGACTCTGTGGTATGGACCAACAGACTCTGAATTTTGAGATCCTGGTTCAAGTCCACCAGCAGCAACAGGTGTGCCCTTGGGCAAGGCACTTTATCCTTATTTCCCGATCCTTTGGCGTGCTCTTTGGTCCTGTGTATAGTTGCCTATGTGCATTAACTGCTTTCTTAGCCATCACCTACTGCAAATCCAAACCTCATGCTGAAAAAAAAAATCCAATGAATCCAGAAGGGATTACAGCTTTAAAAACATACAGGAGGGTTAGAATATTTTCAAACATGTCTCCTTGCACATTTCTAATCAGTCCATCCTTATACATGACATATGATATGCATGAGGGATATCATTCAATATAGCATTTTTAACTGCAGAAATTCCAATTAGCTTCATTCACGGTTGGTGGGAAGGCATATATGCACAAAGATATTTAGCATGCATTTTTTTAATAAAAAAAAAAAATACATGCCTTTTTTGTTACAGTAACGTGCATTAGCCTTTTGCCTGTAGGGTGAATGGCAATATTCAGTTATCATCATCGCTTTCATCATCGATCACTTCACCATCTTCTGGTTCAGAATCCTCATTTCTCTTTGGAATATCCTCCTCTGCAATGTGCTGGCCAAACAGGAAACTGCTGCTCTCCTTTCTCGAGTCAACAAATTCACTCTGTGTGAGTTGTCCTGCCCTTGCATTGTTTGATGGCTCATTTTCTTCATTCTCCCCTGACTGAAACACGACGCCTCCATTGCTAGTATTGGGTCCAGAGATATCACCTTCCAATTTGGTGTCCCATTCATCATTCATATCTTCCTCCGCCTCTCTATCTTCCACTATCTTCTCATCATCAGCAACATCATTGTCATTGTTCTCTGCCTCCTTCACGTTTCTGTCATCCGTGTCCATGCTCGAACCGGCAATCTTCCTCGTGTGTCTGTGCTGCTTCCGTCGTCGCTTACGCTCGGCCTCGAAGATCTTCTTCTCTTCGGCAAAGATCTCCTTGATGTCCTGCGGGGAGACGTCGGGATCGGTCTTCATCATGTGAATGAACACCCCGCCGGGTGACCTCCTTCGAGATCGATTCTGTGAAAAAGGAGATTGACATCGAACACAGAACAAAGTGAAAAAAAAAATAACTTACAGGAAAGTAAAACATTTCTGTCATACATGTATTACTATCGAGATAAAGTTTACAAAATGACATGAATTGGTGACAGATTGAACAATTCAAAAGAGGAATAAAGTTAAAGCCTTTTTGTTTATAGGTATAACTAGGGAATTGTCAAATATGTGACTAGCTGTGGAAAAATCTTTTTCCACTTTTCTTGAAAGTACTATAGTATGACAATCTCCTCCTCTGGAATCACGATACAAACTGAAGAAAACTTGTTTTATAACGTGACAAAGATAGGACTATGAAAACTTGTGAATTAGTACAAAATGCAAAATTCACAGAAACTGTGCATATAACAATGAATGAAAAGTTATGTACAAATTTTTCAAAGTTGAATATCCCCTTTACTGCTGTATCAAAAAAACTGCAACATTCTTAATACTATGTCCAAATTTTGACAATTTGAACACCATTGCATTCAAAACTGTACAACAGAAAAGAAGGGAGAAAGTTTTGGTTTCCTTGAAACTCTGCAGGATCATTTCTGTTCACATCTGCTTTCGGACTGTATAAATAAAATATCTGACCATCAGAATGCAAACTTAAAGATGTTAGACTGCTTTGTGTAAAATTTGTGATCAAATGACTGCTGGCATATGATGACATAAATGGTATCCCGTGGTACCAAATAAAAATCAGCCATTTTGTTGAATTATTTATTTTCTTAAAAAGGTTGTACCCTGGGTGCCAAAAAGAGGAAATTATTTTGGTGCTGGAGCTACATGTAGCGCATGCTAGCCACTGCACTGCACTGCACTGCACTGCACTGCACTGAAGCACACGCTAGTGGTAGCACAGCGTGCCATGCACGCATAGTAGTATAACATGCAGTGGTATATCACATGGGAATGACTATGTACATGCACACACAGTGCATGCATTTTTCTCTGGCTGTCCTCAAGTGGACGTGAAGTGGTGCTACACAACGCCGTAACCCGGGGTACTATGGTACCCCGGGGTAACGCGTGATGCATCATATATATCACAAGGAATATTCTGGCCCAAATTTCATTCCATATGGATAAGGTATAAACAGCAAGATAGAGAGATTTCTCAATGTGCACTTTTGTAATGCTGTATGCATATTTACAGGACACATATGTACAAAAAAAAATATTAGCAAATATCAATGTAAAATTACAACACAAGAGTCAAATCAGGTAAATTACAACTGTGAGATAAAGTGACTGAGGTTTACCATGATCATCATGCCACCATCATGCTCGATTTTCTCCGTCTGCTTCCAGATTTCAATAGATTTCTTGACTCCTAACACTTTGACAATCCTTAGCACAAGGTCCCTCTTAGGCTCTTGAAGGCTGTAAGCTAGCTGGCCAGCGACAACCTTGACCTCGCCATTTGGGTCAATGTCTATTGATTTCATGGGCGTCTCCGGCTCGGGACTCTCAGGTCGCACTCCAAGTCGGCTCTTGACATTGGCTCGCCGGAAACTGTCTGCAACCATAGAGCCTCGTTTTTTCAGACGCTCGCGCAGATCTTCACCATCAGTCTTTCCCTTGGCTTCCTCTTCCTCCTCACTGCGTCCAGGAGAGTCTGTCGCCAGCCAGGCATCATCTTCCTCTTCACCGACGCCTTTCGTGAGCTTTCTTTTGTGCTGGGGGGCACCGTCTGGAAACATCCCACTCACAGCTCCAAGGGGGAGATTTTCTGAGTAGCTGTAGCTCTCCACATCCCGTGACATCACGGAGCTGACGCCAAATGACGTGATCTCTCTCTCCACCTGTTCTTGTCTCTGCTCCTCCACGATACTCCCCCAGACATTGTTTATTCGACGCTTACTGCCCGCTTCACTGTTCCCACCATGACTCATTCCTCGCCCGCCATGTCCGGGTCTAAGTTGCGATAGAGATTTGTCGCGGCCGTCCAAACTGCTGTGGCGGGGACCACCGTGTGAGCTATGTGGAGCAGCGTATGTTTTCTGTCTCTTCCACTGCTGCTCCTCATCACTATCACTGCCCTCGCTGGAATCATCATCACTGGAGTCAAACTTTCTCACTACACTGCCACGATACGAAGACCCCTTCTTTGGGGTTGTCTGACGCTGTGTGAAGGATGACATATTGACAGCCTCAACACAATGGTCTTTGACACCAAACCTGAAACAGAAGATAAAGAAAGTTAATTATTTGTGGATTACCAAACAACTTATTAATTATAGTAGTATACAGTACTATAGATTTGAGCTACCTTAACTTGTAACTGCCAGATGGCAATCATACTATTATATCAACAAAGGTATTTCAGCTGAATTTATCCTGATAGAATGGCTACAGCAACTGACAGCATATTATTTCTGACTGAAGTAAAGAGAGAGGGGACATATAGGCCTACATTGTGCATCATTCACATTTACAATCTTTGAATATGTAAAGAGACAGAAAAGGTGTTAACTACAGTCATGTGCACCAGTGGTGACACGACATTTGCTCCCGCAACAATTGCTCCAGTCTTATTTTCTCCAAGGACTTAGGGTTAGGGTTTGGGTTGTGATAGGGTTTTAGGGTTAGTTTGATATGAGGATTAGGATTAGGGTTAGGATTATGTTTGTGGGTAGAATTTATGTTTGGCTTAGCGTGGAGATATTTGATGGGAGTAAATGTTGCAGGAGCCAATGTCATGGAAGCGAATAAGGAAAGTACGTATTATGATGAATGGGTGCACTGTACTGCCATCTTGAATGAAATGACATCATTTAGTAAACTCTTAGTGTGCCATGTTGACACAACTGCCTCAGTCAACTTGCCAACTTTGCATTGTCATAATTTGCTCAAATGCACAACAGCACCAAACAACTGATAAATAGCAACATGACATATGTTACGGTGAAAGCAACAGCATGCGCTGCTGTCTCAGAATATTTAAATGTGGCACACATCATGTACTTGTTAATGATCTTGCTGCACTTCTTTTACACTGTTAGGCCTGTTGGGAAACATTTGCATATGAACATATAAATCCAGTCTTCTGGACAAATTACATGAAAAAAGCCAGTCTTAAAAGCAGAATCTAAACACATTCTTACAAAGATTTGAAGGACAGAGTGCAAATAACTGAAAATGATGCCAGATTAATTTTATAAATAGGGAGCCTATAGTGTATTAAAGCTCTTTTTCTTGGCTATGTAACGAGGGCCATTAGTAAACATCAAATCGCGATCGGGCACTATTCTGCTATTCTTGTGAACTAACAATATCATGTTCATTCCCATAGTAACCAACAGGGCTGTACTTAGTGCAGAGAAGAGTCCCTTTGAACTTGGTAATGGTACCCCTGGCCTCCCCCCCCCCCCCCCCCACATAGATCCTAGTCCTACTTTGTTTTTGTTTGTTTGCTCTTATCCACCCTGCCCCCTGGCCCTTCGGCCTTCCAAGTTCTTACAACGACAACGTATTGACACGATTGAACCCGAATCCATTAGTAGACTGTCCAGACCATACCCAGGGATACCCTATAGCTATAAACGCCAGGACTCCAGAATCCGGACGCCCTTTACTGGACTTCAAAATCCAGCCAGCACATGCACCCACCATATTTCGAATCTAACAATTGTTAATAGGCCCTGGCTAAATCTGACGTACGAGTCACGCAATCCTATAGGACATACACACTACACCAAAATGAATATGTGGGTCACTTATAAACATACTTTGAGCCTCGTTAATATTACCAATATCATTAGCCTCTAATCCTAGCACCAGTATTTTCCAGAGACTCAGAATATAGGCTACAGAGTTAGTTTCTGTCACTAGGCCTAGGATAAAATTTGGGGTTATCATCTGATTCTAGACAATACACAAATGGACGTCAATTTACCCAGGGATTGTGATTCCACGAGTCTTCACCGCTGAGGGTCGCAGCCCGATATCAGCAAGGCAATAAAACCTGGTAATCGTTGTTGCATGCACACCGAGCGACCCCGTCGACCGCGCGATGCCTAGCCTTGGCTTGCCGCGCCGCGCATCGCACGCTAAACGCTGTGATAGCTTCTAGCATCTTATCTCAGCAAAAGAGCATCTCTTCGCATACGATATCAGCCATCTCACGAAATGGAAGACAAACAAACAAACAAACAAACAAACAAACAAACAAACAAACAAAACAACAACAACAAATCCAAACAACAAAAAACAAACAGCAAATAGAATAAAAAACATAAACAAAACAAAAAACAAAGCAAAGTAAAGCAAAAAAAATCCAATCAAATCAAAGCAAATCAAATCAAAGCAGAGCAAAAGCAAAGCAAAGCAAAGCAAAGCAAAGCAAAGCAAAACAAAACAACATAAAACAAATCAAAACAAATGAAAAATAAGTGGAAAAGGGCGCCCCAAAAAGACTAATGGCAAATTCTACATTATCCAAACTGGGATAGTCCCCCCTTTTCGATTACATGTAGGCCTTCATTGTTTATCAAAATTCATCAAGGAAGATTTGTTCTTTTTTCTTCTTTCTTTTTTTTTTTCAGTGAACATTTACCAATCGATTAATAACACAATTAGGCCTACATGAAAATATCATCAACAGGCCCTATTACTTGTAAGGCATAAAATCGTATTAGTTCCTTATTTCGTTAAATCAGATTGCATGACATATGTACCTTGATGTTCGATAACGCATCCATAGTAATCATGTCATGTTATTTAATGATCATGTCATGAATGATTCTGTTTGTGTTTGAAATATGCAATCAAAATGCAGACATAAAACAACAAAACTGATAAACAAAGACATAATACGCAATATTAATTGACAGCCCTATCATTAAAATTGTTCAATCAAAATATCAAGTGTAAATTATGTACTTTGTGATTATATAACTTATAAAGAAATCAAAGGGACATTTTTTCCCCCTGGGATATTTATCATTCTACATCAAACATCTAAACAAACAATACATAATAATATTTCAAACAAAGTACTTTGAAAAACAGGCAATGAAATATTGTGACTCAGACCATCATATCATACATATCAAGCAAAGGTGTTTGAACAGACACCTTGTTCTGAAACACTTGCAGCTTATGATTATTTCTTGCAATAATTTTTCCTTAGTATAATTTCCTTTATGCTATATCTATACATAAATTATGAACGAGGTATTATCAATTTTATTTTACAGGCATACTTTCATATCTCACAAGCATAATAATACAATTCAATGATGAATTGTTAATATCCCCAAAATCGATAGTTGTTTTTTTTATCGTAAATGTTATTTCTAAACCAGCATTAACTTTAATCCATCCAGTCTTACTTTAACCCACAATCTATCAACAGATTGACACTCACTCAAAAATGTATTAAAGTTTCGACGTACACATTACAAAACGAACATTCTTTTCTTTCAATCAACCCAATTCTGTTCACCATTTTATTTGTATATAAAATTCTAGTAAGTATTTCATTTCATGTCATGTCAAAAATTTCATTTTTGAAATAAAAAAGAGACGACGATTGAGGAAATAAATAATGAGAACGAGCAACTTAAACCGTTTGTGAGCTAAAGGAAGACATTCGTGAAGTCTTTTGAAGAAGAATCCCGCGGTCTTACGAAAACATAGAGACACCATGAAGTTTTCTTTGTGCGCAGGCATGTAGTTGAATTTTGATTTGTCATCAGCATCATACTTCACGTCACTAATGGATCGTATCACTGGGATGACGCCCCCTGAATATAAATATGAAATACGCTTGGATGTTTCCTTATCTTTATGAATGCGATGGCCTGTCAAGGAAGGCGTAATTTAGGCTCCATGGAGTAGAAAAACAAATCGCTCAGATTTCTAGATTCTTGAATAGTTGTTTCACCTGTGAGTCAACTATTGTGCCACTTACGTTCCTATCAACAGGGAGGTGTAAGTTCTCTCTTTCACGACTGTCCACCTCCCTGCTATATCAATAAGCATTCACAGGAAGCAGTGCATCACGCTGCAAAGGAGGGGTTAGGCTTGTACAATCAGAATGTCCTCGATATATTTTTCCCTTTAGGATAAAGCTTTCGTTTGCGTGACATCAGAAATGTCAAAAATGTTGCATGTATATACACGAAAACTGCTGGATGCTGCAATTATACTAATAATGAGATGAGTTCCACGCTTCCAACCGACAGAAGAGGGTTATGCATCACGTGAAATCCAGATAATTAGTAATTGTGCCATCTTATATACGTAAAATTGAAGACTTAACGTTCAACTCAAATAACAGGTCATACTGATAGGAGGAACAATTAAGGATGCTCTCTAACAAATTATTCGCAATATTGCCAGTGACCACCACACTTTCTTTCACTCTATTTTTGCTTTTCTTTCACCAAAAGGGTTGAAAGTATTTTCACGTCTATATGTCTGATAGATAGGTCTAGATGAAGCGTTAAAGCATCTCTTTCTAAGATATCACGGGATTATTTGTTTTCTTAGAGTGCCAAACAAAGAAAGTTTGAATTCATACAATCCATACTTTCGAAAGTAAAAAGTTGATCAATATTTGATAGTCAGTAGTAATAAATTATATCGTGAATTGTGTTTTATCATCATCTGATTTATTGTAAAACGACCTGTTACACTTTCTGGCTGATACGGGTCCATCAGTGTTTTTTTTTTTTTTTTTTTTTTTTTTTGTGTATTCTTACGAAAACAAAAAGGTCGTCTCGGAACAACAGCAGCAGCAACAACAACAACAACAACAAACGCTGAAGGTTACCAGTATCAACCTGCATGGTATTTTGTCATTATGGCATTATAACTATAGATTAATCTGACAAAATACATGTTAAGTAATTTCTTAAGGCTTTTGACATAAGTATATTAAGAATGAATTATGAAGTCATAATTATTATAGATTGTATATTTTGAAATTAAAGTTATACATCATGTGTTTTGGCTGTTTTCTAGAAAGAGATCAGTGTTGTTATTACGCATGATTTTACATATACTTAGTACTTGAGTCGTCTTTTTTGTTGTTGTTCTGTGTTCATCTTAGTTCGTTTTTTGAATTACATTGGACAGGCATACGTTTGTAAATGCACAGTGCACTAGTCTTCTCGGAGCTGTTTTTATATATAGGTTAGAATGAAATGACTGAATTTAGTAGTGTAATTCTTTCTTTTTTTGTAAAAAAAAAGTAATGATAAGTCTTCACGCACATTTCGGATTTTAGGAGTAAACACAATTCAAATCACTAACTCATTATTATGAAATTATGTATAAATTTTCTAGATATCTGTATTTCTTGTTAATTGATACATATGGTTATAAATCGAATGAGACACCAAAGAAATAAAAGCTGCTCATTTCATCGATACACCTAAATTTGGGCAGCCCTGTTTTATTCAAATTGAGTTGTGTTCGTTATTTCATTGCATTTTTCATTTCCTGTACTATCATGTGGTTCGGATGTGAAAATAAAGAAACACACATTGTTGAATGAGTTTATGAACTTATAAGATACATAATAAAGCTGCTAGCGTGTACTGAAAAGAAATTATTCTGCAGCAAGCCTTTCTTGCTAACCAAACCCAACACTTGCCCAATGACGCTTAAGGTAGTTAATCACTTTCACCGATGCCGTTGCCAGGCCAACGACTTAAACACTCATGATGCTTGGCTGCTCCCTTGCCGCTGCCATAGTGACTGTAATTACTTGGACTGACGATGGTGTAAACCACATTATGAACATTAACTGGCCCTTGTTCGTTTATTGTGTTATAATCGCTAACGTAATGCGTCAATTTGAAACAGGAACTGCCTCAGCAATGTCTTTCGCACATGGTGGGTCTCTGATGTCTATCGCGAAGCCGCGACAGAGGATCGATGGACCGTCACTTGCGCCGACAATATGATAACTACAAAATCTTAAAAACATGACACATCACCAAACACCGGCATGACCGGGATATGAATTAGAAAGTTAATCAGCGTGCCTAATGTTAAAACAGCCTGAGTTTCATTAACACTATAGGTACGATCAACAATCTGTGATGCATTTTTAAAAGTAGATTTATTGGTATGGAATTAAATCATAACTTGGTTTGCAGTTACCTGGTAACACCATCATCACTATTAGCACTTCAAAATGATGGTAAATGCATGATTTTGAAAGGTGAAAGACATTGACCACTAGCCACCTCTTGAGCATACACACAGACAAAATTTCCTTTTCTTCGACGTCAACATCAACATCATCATCGTCATCATCATCATCATCATCATCATCATCCTCATCATCGTCATTGTCATTCTCCTCCTCCTCCTCCTCTTCTTCTTCTTCCTCCTCCTCATCACCATCATCATAAGTAGTCTATCTCCGTCTCCATCTCTCGCTCTCTCTCTCTCTTCCTCTCACACTCTGCTGCACTGTAGTATCGCTCTCCACGCTTCTTTTACTCCGACAGTCTAATAATCCTAATCCTAATCCTAATCATCTGAATGTGAAATTTCACCAGCAAAATTTTGTCATATTAACAGCTATCAGTTCTAGTTACCCACTTTGTGAGTTGTGTCGATGACGCTCTATTCAGTGTCCAAGCAATGAAGTCTGTGATACCTCCTTCAATTAGCCGGTTTACTTGTATAATGATAATACAATAATCGTGGAATGATAATACAAAAATTCAACTTGTACTGAAACAGATTAGTGTAACTTTAAAATTCAACCTAGCTTTCCAGTTTTCTTATTCATTGAATGTTAAATGGAATATGAATGTAATTGTTTCATTTAAGTGCCATTGATTTAAATCTAAATGACCTGGGTTTGAATTTCCCATTGAGACACAAACCCTTGTGATTGCATTTCTCATTGAGACACAAACCCTTGTGATTGCTCATCATCTTTGCTAATCTCTTATTAGTGAAGCCATGTCGGAAAAAAAAAAGTACAGGGGAAAGTGCAGTTCAAGTTTTCGTGTTGTTGTTGTTGTTGTTGTTTCTTCTCAAGATTCCTATAAAAGATGCAGAATCAATCTGATGACACAGAGTTCGTGCTTTCGATCGGGTCTTTTGGGGAAGACTTATGTAACGATCTCCCATTCCTCATTGAGTCAAGGGAATGAATATCCAAATCTGTAGGACACATATGCGATCTGTCAGCTTTGCCCGGCAAAGTGACCTATATATAGAAGAAGAGGAAAGAGCGAATCAAAATGATTACCTAACTTGCAGTACCATCCGTTGAGAGCTAGGAAGAGTGACGCCCGTGATGGGTTTAGGCTTTCCCTATATACCCATGCTCATGTTGGATCCTAACAAATTTTACAGTTTAACAGATGGCTTGGTCAATTTGGTATTTACTCTTATGATTCATAACATCCCGAGGCACTGCGGGGGCGAGAGCTCGTTAAGGGTATGTATACAGGGAAATGTAGAAGAAAAGAGAGAAGAGAGAAATAAGAGAATGAGCACGCGTGCCAGCCTGCTGGACGAAATACAGAAATAGCTTGAAGACAGACGTACATCTAATGGGATATAATGGACAAAGTACACGATCAACGTGCCAAGGATATAAAACGTCATAGACCCCCCCCCCCAAAAAAAAAAACCCACAAAAACAAAAACAAAAACAAAAACACACACACAAAAAAAAACCCACACAAAACACCAAAACCCCCCAAAACAAAAAACCACAACCAACCAAGAAACAAAAACAAATTCGTCATAAAGACGAAGGGGAAAAGAGGAGTCGTTTTCTCCCACAAAGAGTCCCAAGCAGCATTGACAAAACAGGTTTCATATAGCCCTAACAACACCACATACCACAACATGAAAGCATGTATCATCTTGTATGTTCTCTATGTTGTCCGAGATCACAGGATAAGTCTGACGCACTACCCTGGAAGTAGACACTTTTTAATGTCTGTCAAAGCGGGCGTCTTCGATTTAAGATACAGTATATAAATCATAATTATTGTAATGTAACAAGAATTCAAACAAGCGCAAAGAGAACGAATTATATTTTTTGATAAACAATATGTATTTCAAAATATCTTACAATAGAATGTACAAATATATCACAAGTTGCACATGATGCCCGAGAAAGCTTACATTTATTCCCATTTTTTTTTTCAATAATAGTTTCTGTGGAAGTCGGTGCATGCTATCGTAACAGACAAAAGTGATATACGAATGACTTGAAGGAAATCCAGTGCAAATGGGGGTAAAATGAATCCCCATGAAAAAACAGTAAAATATAACATCACGAACCGTGACCTGCACGTATAGTTTTTACTTAAATAACATTCTTTACCATGAAAGAAAATTATTGACGCTTTACTAAAGTGGATGCTACGAAAAATTGAAAAATATATCATTTTGACATTGTTTGAGGCAAGTAAACGATCGCTTCTCAGGAAGATTACTTGCTGTAACACCTTCCGCATACTCCCAAGATTGTGATAATCATTTGTCGATTCCAAATAAAATTCTTGATCGTTTGGAGTTAAAGCTGTAAAAATCCCTTCAAAATCAAACTTCGCTGACGAGTGTCATATCTACAGTGAATAGAGATAACGAACTACCTACAAGTACGTACCGTCAGATGATCGGCCAAGTTACGAGTCATATTATTTTTTTTTTTCTGTCGGTTTTCCTTTGATTAAAAATGGCGTTTTATCTTGAAACTTTTTTTTTCAGCATAAATCAATATAGAAAAACAACTTCAAACATGGTTCATAGGTTTTAATTTCACAGTTGTACATGCTATATCATGCCTAAGGCGTACAATGTTATCAAGTTAGGATGGATTAAGGAACATATTAAGGAATAGTTCCTGCCGTTCGAAAGTTCAACACATTACTGAATACAACTCAACGAGAGTTCGTAGTCACTGTAGTACCGGAGTCCGTTGTCGGTCAATAGTTTTATAATTTTTTCCTAGGTCTTGAAGTTGATAGCTTTCCTTTCGTCTGTGGAAGCAAGTTGAAGGTAGAGATTGAGAAAAGAATATAGCTGACATCGTGAACCAGTCCAAAGGCATCTGCAATATTATGATAAAATAAGAAAATTATGGACACAGAAGTGACATCAACGCCGTTTGACGAAGTAGAATATTCCTCCTGCTACGACAGCTACTAGTGCGATGACTGCAATGGCGATGCCTGCCTTGGCTCCGTTCCCAACGGCACCTTTGTCCGTCAGACCGCTGGCGCCATTCCCGAAGAGGTTGGGCATGCCGGCACCATCGCTGTTGAAGTCGTTCTCGACGTCGTTGTCGGATTCTTCGTTGTCGTTGCCGAAGAAATTGTTGCCGTTCATCTGGCCACCCTGGTCAAGACCGTTCCCCATATTTGCGGACGACATCTCTCCGGAGGAGCCTCCGTTGGATTGGGCCTCAAGGAGAGCCATTGATGCTGTAAGGGGAGAGTGAATACAAGATCGGAAGAGATTTAGAAGACAATTAAAGGGATTTCATGTATAGTATTGGTGGAGATGAGATTTGGGCTTTTAACTTTTTGTGAGATACCAAGAAACCACTCATTAAAATTGATAGTACAGAGCATACCATTTTAAGAGGAATTCAAAGTTTATGAGATGAAAATCGATTTTGGAATTGCTGATACATCCAAAAACAAAGTAAAACAAAGCGATCCTAATAAAAGGTGGGTCCCGCTTTTTATTAGGAATGCTCTTTTTCGTTGATTTTAAAACCAATTTGCATCAAATAAATGTTGAATCCCCCTTCGAATCACATGCTCTTTCATATTTCATGAGAGGTTTCTCATTATCTCACCAAAAAATATTAGAAATCTGAAGTTAGGTCTCAACCAAAATTATACGCTTCCTTTAAGATAATTGTACTATACATAAGTTCTGACGACGATTATGCTTTCAGAGAAGACAATGGCATCGTCAGGTAGTTAGTTCGTAAGTTATAGGCAGATAAAATCATTACTAGTATTACTGGTAACAGAAATAACATTCGTTGCACATGAGCACATGGAACAAAGAAGGGCGTCTGACGTGAAAACCCCTTTAAAATAAAAGATTTGGTCATGTGGTTATTGATCATTTCCCCTTCATTATTTTGCTTTCACACATTAAGCATGAATGACTTAACTTCCCCTTTCAACGAGGTCAACGGATAGTATGATAAATCAATGCCCTTGGTATCTTGTGACTACTAGGACAAAACAGGTAATCATCCTGTCAGAACGTGTAATACGTTGTATCAAAAGTAGTGACAGCGCGTCTTCAAGGAAAATGCAACGTGTCAAAAAGTTGAAGAAAATGATACAAACACTTTCTAGGAGGTTTTGATTCATTAAACCACTATCATGCATCGTGTACGAGAAATCAAGCTATAAATGAGAGCGACTATGAGCTTCTTCCTTTCCATTTGTGCTATTTTTCTTGACGTCTACAAGTTCTGCAAGTTGTGACAAGAGGGGTAGGCTGTCAAGCTAATTGATTTAGTGGACTTGATGCATGCTTGCTCCGGAAGTTTGACAAAATTTTTCATCGCCCACACCATGGTGACAGTAACTATAATACATAAAGTGGGAGGGGACAGGGATATTTTAGTTGTTTCACACGGATAAATTACAGACCAGTAATTTTGGTGGCGATTCAAAGGGCAATGTCTGCCATATTGGTATATTGTATATGTTATTTAACCTCCAGATGCAAACGTACGTATAAACTGAGCTCGTGAAATCATTTAAAGCAAAATTTATCATGCAAAATTATATGTTGTAGAGTTACGATGACAGAAAATTCTTCCACTCATTAAACAACATGTGGAAAATTTATATTGTAGTTTATGTGAAATACTTCTGTTTATCAACATCTTAACAGGGATTTACACACTTTAAAATCTTGTATCATCAGTATTTCCTCTTTCCAAGTTGTCAACCTGTTGCTGTCCAGTGGCAGTGCATAGGGGATCTAGGTATTATGTGGTTAACTCAGGATTTCCTGTGGTTTAAAACCCTTAATCGAAAATGAGGCCACATGAGGCCCCACTTCTCTGTCGCATCGTATCGCAGGTTTGAGGGAGCTGAAATCAGGTCACCAATTTCTGCACTAGCCTGATATTCTATGATAATTATTTTTATCATTCTATTTTTTTAGTTTTAATCAATCCATATAATATCAAATACAATAAGGTCTATATATACATAGTAATTTTGGGGTACTTTTCTTTTGTCATCTATGATGATGCACCATCATACAAAGAAAATATACATTCATCATATAATGCAGCTATTTAGCCAGTTACCAAGTATGAGAAAGAAGACTGTTTAATGCAAATATATGGTGTACATAAGCACAGTTCGATAACCTTTAAAATGTGGACATTAATATGCCTGTAGGTGCGTGGGAGATTTTGATAGCAACCACTGAGGTAACGTAAATGGAAACGCTTAAACTCACATTTTTATAAATCAGTAAATTACAAACTTGGTCACAGGCAATCGGAGGTTAGTTCTAAAATTCCTTACTGTTAAAAAAATAGTGAAAGCTCAAACAGTCTTCGGTACAGCTTCTTTAGTATAATGTGTCTGGCTTTGTGTTTTAACTTATTTTGTACTGAGGAAACACTTGTAAATGTCTAACATGGTTTTGAGCAAGCGACTTTAACAAAAGACTACGAAACCAACGCCATTGAAACCACTGAAACCAAGACTATAGGCGATAAGGACAGGTGCCTTGCCTATTAGGGATAACAACAGCCGCTGGCAGCTTGGGACTCGAATCAGTGACCTCAGGGATGAGATTCAGTAGTCTCATCCACTTAGCCACAGAAGTTCCATGTCACGGGAGCATTTAGGCTTGAGCGCCAATAATGGAAAAGGCCATATTATAATCTCATCATATTGAATTTACGGAGGTCGAGAAGTTTGATTAGGCTTAGGCTAATTAGCTGTCAGGATGACACTATAGGCTACACCGTTAGCCATTACTTTGATCCCGTCAACAGGTGACGCATGTAGGCAGCGGTTTTTTGGTCACCGCAGCTTGTACCAGCTTTTACAATCTAAACATAAACTGCGACAAGCAATTTTGGTACAACAGGAGTCTCTATTCTTAAGAAGTCGAATACCTTTTATAATAATGTGAAGAAAAGGTGTGATTTTGTCATGTATGTAGGCCTATTATCTATCTCTATAGCTCTCAATCGCTCTACATGTACTTTATAATGTTATTTACATAATTCACATTATGCTTAGTATACATTATAATTTGCATTCTTTTCACTAAAACATGCATTTTGTGTTGTTGTTCACTTCATTATTGATATTGAAAAATACGTCTAAATAGTTTTGGTACAAAAAGTACACAGTCTTGTTCGGGGGAAAAAGATACACACACACACGCACACGGTTTGTATGCACTGTATACGGTCTATCATGTCGAGTGAAGACACTCGTAATAGAGAATGTAATCATCACCCTAGCTTTATAGTTCATAATTATCATCCGGGAATTTTGATATGATCATGACGTCATTTTCTATTTCTGGAAGACCTGGGGACAGAATGCTAAAGTTCATAATCGCATGATAGCAAATATAGGAAAAAGAAATGGAGATAAGATAGAGGAAAGAAGAAAGGAAACGAGAGGAGGAGCCGAGCCGAGAAACAGCAAAAGGGCAAAGAGAACTCTTGTATCGTAGGCCACCTGTTGACAGCATGGTGCTATTTGTCACTTTTTCTTTTTAGCTCAATCATGTAGCCATAGGCAACAGTATTTTGAAGCTGCCTTTTAGCTGCCTCTTTTCAGACTTTGGATTCTATATTTACGCCACCTCTATTACGCGTGCCAACAAAAAATTTCGTGGACGTCTATTACAGGACGAGTTTACGACACGTCATGCTCATCTCGTGCCACTTGTTTACCATGATAGAATTTAAAGAAAAAAAAAAACAGCCAGAAGGATCTGCCCTATCTCTGCCGTTTCTGCTGACTACACGCTCAGGCACTGTTTTGGTTTACGTCCGTTTTAATAAGCTGCCTACTTTGATTTTGGCTTGGGCTCACATTCGGATATTGCCCGTATCGTCCTTCTGTCGTGCTATTTAGAAATTTATAATGCTATTTTTGCTTATGAGCTCAACTTTTAGTCGGCATTGTTCCCTTCCCTGCACGATACCCTTTGCTTCCTTTCCCCAGGTATTCCTCCCCCCCCCCCCCCCCCCCCGTTGCTTCGGGGACTTGGCAGTGCTTATAAGCTGCATGTCGGAAATGCACTAAAACTAAAATTATGTATACGTCTACCTCTTCTTACTCATACAACCTCCTACACATTTACATCAAGGTTTTTGCTAATCTAGTTATGCCGAGAGCTATATTTTTAGTACCTTGTACATGAATGTTCCTTTTAATAAAGTTGCTAGGATTTAAAAAAAAAATTGTCACCATATCTGTTCACAAAGTGTTTGATGTTTTCAGCAATAGTTCCAGTTAAAGAAAGATTCATGTACCTAATGTTGCCATCAGGTAAAAATGTCAGAGGTTCGATATTAGAAACATACTGCCGGAGATTGAAAATCAGTTGATTAATTCCTGTTATATTCCACCTATATATGCCATTTATTACTGTGATATTTTAGATGTGATATCTTTACACGAAATAAATGCCATCCTTCTATTAATCAAAGCATGCAGGCACCATTGTCTATAGGTACTTGGATATGTTGCACGTATTTTTAACTAATTAACGATAAAAAATATTGTAATAGGTACAGCACGAATATTGCATGAAAATGATATGACGGGAGAAGCACACCTTCTCTATATCACTGTCATTCCACCCATGCTTGAAGTCAAACTCTTACACAATAATTATATAAGATAAAGGGAAAAGAGGAAGAGAGAAATCACCCATATCGATTTCAAATTTACAGTTGTTAACTTTGAAAAATACACATTTTCATTGTTTTCTATAACATTATACAGACACTCTTACAGTACTGACACCTAATAAGGGGCCTTCAAACTTCATACAATGCTGTCATGATGGCTTGAAGGGGAATGAAACCACAAAAAAAGCAATCCCTATAAATTATGTGGAATGAGTAAACACATCAGCGAAAGTTTGAGGAAAATCGGATAACCCGTTCAAAAGTTGTGAATTTTTGAAGTTTCGGTGTTGCCATAGCTGAATGAGAAGATACAGTTTGTGCCGTCACTTACGGAGAATGATATAACGAAAATATTACAAAAATTCCATAGAATTTCTTTTTGAAAATGAAAAGAATGCATTCCCTCGACTTGTTACTGGTATTATCTCAAGAGTAATAATTTGCCTGCTTTCTAAAAGAGGTAAATCAAGTGCTCTTTTGTTAATGCTCTAGGAAAGTGAGAATATGCAGTGCAATCGCTTCACGTCTTTTCATGAAATGTTTGATGCACTCAAATTAATATATTTGAGATGCGGGAACATGCCCAAAAGTCATGAGAAGGGTTGCGAGCTCCAAAGTGATGTTTTCGAGCTGTAATTGTTATGTGTGGCCTATCAACATGTACATAACCCGTTACTTAACCTTCTGTATTTAGCGAACTTCCATTGACTGACTCTGTTTGCATATTGAATTTTATTACTTTTGGCAATTTTGCAGCTCCTCTCTCGATTTTTAAGACATCGCCTTCGTTGTACTAGATGTGTAGCATCAATGGTCAAAAGAAGATACAACTTTTATAGTATCATGGTACGTTACTTAGATCTGCACGTTGTCATCGCTACCGGATTTGATCTGATTATTCAATTTTTTCAGATGATAAATATGACATCACAAACAAATCTTTACAAAAATAATTATGTATTTAGAAATATTACGTATACTTATCATACAATACAATTCACTAATCATCCAAAAGAAAAAAAATAAAGCAAATCATTACAAAGAAATGCAGGAGATTGCCATCTGAAGGGGAAACTTGAGTTTGATAGTGGCCATAAATAGTATGATACAAAAACGGTGAAAACGTTTTAACGGCATTTCATCAATAACGTCAAATAAGAGCATCATAGCTCAAAATTACACACAATGGGATGGGAAACCGTCATGTTTGGATAAATTCTGCATCATATTGTGACTGAGTGTTCCGCAGTATAAGGACGATTCAAAATAAATTTCAAAAGTTATCAAAGAGTTTAAAAACAGACAACTAATCTCTTTCATAAGCTTGTCATTGCTAAATCTGAACGACCATGTATATATGGACTAATTTCTCACGCAAAGATGACCTGCGGAGTTTTAACATCGGATAAAGAGATATAATATAAAAATACTTAAAAAAATATTCAAGCACAAATCAGTCCAAGTAAGGGATGCTAAACAACTTACCAAAGATGCAGACAAATGCCAGGAATGCCTTCATATTTGAGATGGAATTATTGACCGTGGACGGGTAAAGTTGCAGAGAAACGAAAATGTCCGTATCTTAACGCAAGTACCAAGGAAGTGAGCTTCAAAAATGATCCACTAGTCTTTATATATAGCTGGCTCCTATCTTGCCCGTCCTCACCACGAATATTTACGTCTCATGAGATTCGATGACATACGGCATAAATGTCGCTAACACTTGTTGACCACCACAGCCGCTTGGTGAACCTCTCTCCTAGTTAGCTTAGATATAGAATATCCGTTGGTTATGCAAGCGATCTGTGGCTATAAGCAGGTCAAGGTCCACCACGTGATTTGTGACGTCATATCCGGTTCTTGCCCCCCTCTCAAAAGCCTCAAATTATTAGTCATTTCAAAAGTTTGCATGTGTTTTCATGATGATATATAAGAAATATAATCCACTCCAAAGTGCTAAAACTGGAATTCTGCCTGCTTAAATAGATTTGGTTGAGATGGGGCTTAAGGTTTACAACTTTTTGTGAGATAATGAGAAACCTAATATAAAATATGAAAGAGCATACAAAGTCTATTTGATGAAAGTTGGTCTTGAAATGACTGAGATATCCAAATAAAGCCATCCTAGTAAAATGTGGGACCAAACCTTTCATTACAGGTTTGCTTTGTTTTACTTTTTGGATAACTCAGCCATTTCCAAATCAATTTTCATCAAATAGATTTTGAATTCCTCTTGCATGTGTGCTTTAATATTTCATTAACTGTTTCTACTTATCTTGCAAAAAGTTAAAAAGCTACACCCTCATCTGAACCAAAACTATACCATCCCTTTAACTCCTGCATGAGTAGATAACAGAAAAATGATATCTTGGGCGAAATGTAACGAGAAAGTCTACAATGTCGTGTTAATAATTTGAAAACAATTTCAGTCACTTATGGAAATAGCTCTATTGATGACACAAAGGGTATTTCCTTTCATTGAAGGATATTGATATTCACACGCCAATATGCACAAGTTTGTGGCGAATGACATTTCCAAGAAAAATTATGATATTCCAGATTGATGACGGGTTTAATCAAAGCACATCTTTTGTTGAGACTCTCTGAAAGCAGATTTTATACGTGTATAGATGTCTACAACATTATTCATGACCTTATTTCTTTAATATGTCAATTTCTCATAAAATGCATACGTACAAATTATGATATTTCCAGTGTTATCTCATTTGCATGACAAAAGTATAAAAAATAAATATCAGGGGATATCTATTTTTAAAGCTTTCCAGACTCTCTAGATCAGTCACTCGATCATCCATCAAGTACGTTCATTTTGTCATTCATATGGTACAGGGAAAAAAACACTAAAAATGTTCAAGGGTATGAATAATTATGCTGTTAACTAAACACACACACGCACACATATTATTGTCTGGCATGGTATATTATTATGTATTATTATTGTCTAATGTCATAACTTGCCTCGTCTTTTTTCCATTTGCACGTTCTTTTATACCTTGTAGCGTCTTCCTTTTCAGTCTTTCTTTTTCTGTGATGTGTATTTTGTTGTGATTATGATCATACGTTGAATTTATCTTTTCTTTTTTAAAAGATTAATCTTGGAAGGTTGTTCTTAGCCTATACTGGCTCCTCCACTTTCTAAATATACTATATTTATTTTAGGTAGACTCCGTTTTAGGTATAGCCTCTGTTTAGCACATGTTCGTAATACTCATTATGCTTGTACATATGCTTTGAAACATGTATATATATATATATATATATATATATATATATATATATATATATATATATATTTATATATGTGGACCTATATAATTATGTTTTATCAGATGTGTGGAAATAAAATTAATTGAATTGTATCTACTCTGGATTCAGTTGTTTGTGACGAAAAAATATCGAATGTTTACATGCAAGAGTGGGAATTACTTTCTTTTATATTCAATAGACAGAACGTTGTGATGCTCTTTAATGCTGTATAACGCATTCCATATTTTTGCTTTGATGATACAATATTGATAGATGTGGACAAACTTGTGATACTTGCATGTTTAGAGAAACATTTGAATTCAGCCACTCCTCTTAAATGATTTCAAAATACAATGGCATTAATTGACAAACTTACATAACTTGTTACAGTACATTCTAATAAAAATATTGCAACTTAGCGGAATGTATATCATAAAAAGTGGGTTTTTGCTTAAAGTTGATTTCGCTAGGTCATGCATCCCACAATTAATTACATGAGTATCTCCTTGTGTGGATTAGAATGATAATGATAACTTGAATGTGTTTTCAGGATATCATATCAATTACCGGAGTTCCTTTTTTACAGGATGATTAAGGATGACATGCCGTAGAACTTTAAATACATCATAGCAATTTTAACTTATATCAAGAGCAGATGACCATCGTCAAACATCTAGGAGGTAAAACAGTAAAAGGCATAACTTTATAGCTGAGTGCTGGTATATGTTAGGCATACATCCAAGAATATCTTCGCCAGTTGCTCTGAATCCATCGCGAATTAACGGACTCGCTGGCAACGCCTATCGACACTCAGGAAGGACTTTGGCCGGCAAAATCGTTAATATATGCAAAACTTATATTTTTCCCTTTTAAGCCACAGAAGTCATGAGGAATATGTGTCACGTCAGTTTCTATAAGATCCAACGAATATACCATGCGAGCGATGCAACAAACAGTAAACAAAGCAATGTAATTATAACTTGGTGAGATTGATTCAATCATCAGCCATGGTATAATTGTTCCATTTTTGTTTTCTGTATGAAAAAAAAAATGATTGACCTTATTGGCAATGACTCTCTTTCCCCTAACATCCATTTTGAATATAGGTCTCAATGTGAATACGCATAATTATACAGCAGCATGTAGTATACATCCCTGACCAGATATGACAATTGCCTATTATGCAAGCGTCAGTATAATCGTACTCTCGTAAAAAAAATCGAGTGAAAATATTCACTCTTGAAGGAGTGAATACACACACAAAAAAGAGTGAATTTAAAGTGAAATTGGAGTGAATCTTGAGTGAAAATGTTCATTTTCACTCATTTTGGAGTGACCTCAGGGATCACTCGAAGATTTTGGAGTGATCCCTGAGGCCACTCTAAAACGAGTGAAAATTAACATTTTCACTCACAAAAAAATTCATTCCAATTGCACTCTAAATTCACTCTTTTTTGTATTCACTCCTTCAAGAGTGAATATTTTCACTCGATTTTTTTTTAGAGTAATCCTTCAACATTCAGTACGTTCGAAGTTCTCCTGGCATATTCCAAGAATATAATGCTCAAGTACAGTGACTATAATATTTGAGTTACGCGATGAATTATAATGAACCGAGCCAGCCCGATGAGGATGCCTTTATCGTCATTTTTTTTTTTTTAAACAACTCGAACGTTTCCAGGTAAAACACGTTGTCACACGCAACTGGAATTTTTCTAAAACCTTTTTTTTTTTTTTTTTTTTTGCTTGCGATGTTTTCATGCATGCATAGTCTGTATAAGGTTTACCTTAACTGGTAATGAGAAATCAGTTCTGTACCGAGCGCACGGTTTGTATGATTCTGCAAAATGTATTCCATGGTGTGTTCCTTCCTCTTGATAAATTTCCTCGCTGCCAAGACGGCAATCGTAATAAAGCTTTCTTTGCCAACTGATTGACTCCACACTAAACATGCTACAAACCCGCTTGCTCGGGTAATAACCTGCCCTTTTCATATTCGATAATGTTCCCTCCAGAGGCCTGCTATATAGAAATGACATATCATTCTTGATTGTTGTAGGAATTTAATTTAAGTTCAGATGTGCGCCACTACAACAACAATGGCAACGGCAGTCATTTTCTTTACACTGCGATGTTTAATAATACACAGGTGTACATTTTTACTCAACCTACATTGAAATGTTTTTAATTTGTTATTCTTTTTAACTTTCATTGGATTATACGATGCAATCAGTATAGAATCGTCCAATATTATAACATGCTTCAAATCATTTTGTTCTACATATTTATAAAAGCCCGATAGTACCCTTTCCCAACTATCATCGCACAGCTACAGGTTACCTTATTCATTTTAAGCACATATTTTTGAGAACTCATGCCACTTCCTTGATCATTAACACTATACTTCACGTCCCTGTAATCGAATCTTGCATTTTACTAGAGGATATACCCCCTACATTTTGTGGTCGATCTCTGAATTACTTTTTACTCCGGCAAACAGATGCAAATTTGTCACTTAAAGATCCCGGCCGTATAATTCAAATCTTGAACTTATCATGGATATTCACTAAAATTGGAGTAAATTATTTACGTAATTACAATTTATAAGTTTATTCGATACATTGAGCGCATTGCGGTTAGTTTACCAAATTTTGCAGCATTGTCACCTTTTGAGTGTGTTTCACTGAAATTAGTCAATTTCAGCATGTGTGATTGTGATAGAATTAGTGTAAAGACAAAGGGAACTCAGTAGATGAAGAGGTGGAAGTCAGCAGAAATCATCAAAATCAGACGGAGCATATAAGTATCAAATTTAGAGTTTCACATGCTCCCAAGAGAAAAAAAAATAGTAATCATTCATAACCATACGAATGATATGCAAATTATAAGATGAGCAGTGAAACCCTGTCACCTAAGAATTCTCCTTTTTTTTTCATGGAAACATATTTATTGCTCATTTCCTATAATGAAACAGCACGACGTTTCCTTTAAAGTCATCAATTTTAAGTATAATACATATTATCATACATATCCACAACTTTATGCCAAATATCTACTCTTTGTATCTTCTATTTCAATTTCTACATCTCATTTTGTGAATCCTGATTGGTTGAAGGTGCAGTTTCTATTGTGTTCGCTGTATACCCACATGTTTCACGGCAGTCAGATGTAAGTATATCATATTGCGCGCGAATTGCACACTATACGAAATCATATACTTCACGTGATTTCTCTAACGGTATAAGCACGACATTGCTTAATTTCAATTCTTTAATTTAGGATTAATATGTTCAGTTAAGTGGGATGTAAAAAAAATGGTTATTGTCGGATCACGGTTAAAACTATTACCCTTGGTGGTTTGCTGACAGTGCTATATGGCCCGAGACAAAGTCGAGGGGCATATAGCGCTGTTGGGAAAATATCTTTGGTCAACTAGTTTTAACTATATCCCTCGAAGCGGTCGATATTATCATGCATAATTATCATTACAAAATGACAATGACTATAAATTTGTTTGCAGGTCAATAAAAAATTTATGAGGAGATGACATACACTCTTCTGCTTTATGAGGTGTGATTGTTTCCTTATCCTTTATACTTGCAATTCAAATGAAACTTGAACGGTTATATTGGTGTGGTTTTAGGTCACTTATCAAAGCTGGTTGAAACATGGAGTGGGATGTCCCTTTAAGGAGACCATTGCCTGCATGGTGAACCCCTGACAGCAAAATGACGACGTCGGAAATGACAAAGTGTGGCTTTCGTGACAGGTGATTATTTTTAGGGGGGGGGGGGGGAGGAGGGGGAGGGGGATCCAGATACAATCGACTCTTGCCATTACGTAGTCGATCGATCCTTGGGCCCGACAGCTTTCTTTCGTTGTATCGAAATTTAGCTGTGACCGAAGAAACAAAATATATAGCTGATAAATTTTGGGGTTTGAACTTCTACTTTGTTGAAACCGAAATTTCGTTATCGTGCTCCATATAACGGGAGTGCACTGTACACGTAGGCCAGCACGAGAAGTAACTGACCTTCTATTGAATTGCTTATCAAAGTTGTCTTTTGGTTGACGATCACTTTATATCGTCTTATTTTTTGTTCACACTATACTAACGACATACTCCTGCCAAGATACACAGACGAGAAAAGATCGAAGCACTTCCCAAGTCATCTATGACTTTTATGATTTCAGTTGAAGAAGAAGAAGAAGAAAAGAAAATCGCCTAGCTTGGTTCTGCAATGCAGCTAGAAATAGCGGTTTTGATCAACGTGTCTGATTTTTAGTTTTCGATATTTTCAGAAAGAAATTACATTTCTTCTTGTACATTGCGAAATTTGGGGATATAACACGAATGGGAAGTAAAGTTTTAAGCAGATTTTTGAGAGACATATTTTTCAGTCTACGATAAGTTTTCTAAATGAGTGGGAAAACAAGCCAACATAGACTGATTCCAGTAACTGTCCTGTTGTGAATCCTACTAACTTTTGAAAAGACAAAGCCATGACCCCCAAAAGTTTTGAATATCATTATATATGAGAGAGTTTAAATAGCGTATAAATTTCAGGTTAATCTGATAAACCCTTCACATGGTTTCTATATAGAGGATATGCCCTATTTTAGCACACCAGCTCCCAACACAATGCTTCAAGCAGTAAGTTCTTTGAACGAATAGAAAGCTTGGGTTCTCTTCCCGTTTTCGCTGAACCTCATCATTTCAAAGCTAAAAATCTCCTTTTAGAATTTGATCAACGAAAAAAAAAATCATGTCTGGCGCTTTTTGGTTGGTTTCGAGATGCACGCTCACATTTATTGGCCCTATTACATGCATGGATTATGTTGAATTTACATTTTATTGAAATAGTATTATGTAACACATAAAATTGAATGCATATAACTATACTTTTCATTCAAGAATACTATATTTCACACAAATTATTTATTGTAACGCAAATGAATGTATATGGAATTTAACTATAAACTCACATGTAGGTAGGGGATGCCCTTCAAACATATTTTTCTTATCGAGAAGGAAGGATTCAACAGCTACTCTCTTGTAGACTATATCTTTGAATTTCTCGTGGGATTTGTCATAAAATTCAGCATGATCCTCCCAGAAGTACGCCAACATTTGCTGATACTCCTCTTTGCAGAGATATTGTTTGGCCTCTTTGGCCATTTGGCATCGCATGCGTCCTCAGCAGCCACAGTTTCCTCAACAACTTGATCAACCTTCTTCTTGCGGCCCCCACTGGCCTTGGGTGGCATGATGGTAGAAGTAATGACAGGTGTAAAAAAAAATTCAAATAGTAATTATGATGGAGCCGTTGCAGGATCACCTGACTTGATCTAGGCAGGACGTCAGCACGCAGATGGGTCACGTGGTTTCTAAAGTAGGTCAAACAGCGTCAAACAGAGTCGCGGAGACGTCTCCGCGACCTCTCACCTGTTTTTTTGGTCTCCAGCAGGTCTCGGCGACGTCTCTGAGACGTCGCCGAGACGTGCTCCGGGCGCCACTCTTGGGGGCGCCAAAAACGAAAAAGACGAAAAAAAAAAGGAAAAAAAATCGACGACGACGACGAAGAAGAAGAAGAAGAAGAAAAAAAAAAAATACCTCGCCCGGACCAGGGGGGGGGGGGGGGGGGGCACTCAAAACCATATCAAACGAGATAAAAACAAAACATGAATTCCATGTTTTGTAAGCTGAAATATAAAAATTTTTCCGCTCGCTCGCTGCGCTCGCTCGCCAAAATTTATCAAAAAAAAAGAAGAAAAAAGATAAGAACAATAACGATGACGCGGAAATATACAAATTTCGGCTCACTCGCTCGTACTAATTTAGAGTATTTTTTTTTTCAAGTCCTCAGTTTGTTGGTATCATCGTTTTCTATAAGGCCGTCACTATATCTTGATTAGAATTGTAAGATTTAATCACCAAAAATGACAAGAATTCCATGTTTTGTAAGCTGAAATACAAAAATTTTCGGCTCGCTGGCCAAAGTTTATCAAAATTTATTACATTTAAATCACCCTCAAAAGACCCCCTTTTAAAGGGGTTGGTTAGTAACTGATCAGTGGGAATCAGTGGGAATGCTGGGGGACGATTGTTCCAATTCTTGTGGGATTCATTTAAGAGTACATTATATATCTATTGTTGTGTGAAAATTATTTGCTTCAGAACGGTCTCATACTCAAGTAATGTGCAGTTTAATGCCCCATAACTGTACAGGCATGCTAGCCTGGAAAAGCTAGCCTGGTTGAACACTTTTTCAGAAATTATAGGGGCGCAATTTTCGCGCTTGCCCCGGGCGCCGTTTTCCCTAGATACGCCACTGGTCGCGGAGACTTCGTGGAGACTGGAAAAAGTCTCCCCAAAAATCGAACATGTTTAAATTTCTTGCGACTCCTCGGAGACTCTGTAATTTGTAGACGGTTTAGACTGGAAACATTTTACTATTGTTCACATTTTGTGTGTTTAACAATACTTAACATCAATTATACGGATTCAAATTTTTTACTGTGGTTGTTTCTATCCCTAACTATTTTAAAGCACTAATGGTAGGTTTTTGTTTCATCTGCAAATTCATGGTAAATTATGCCTTTAAAAGTGCAGATGCTCCATTTTGACTTGAATAATTGAATTGGATTGGGTATTGGGATGTTTTGTGGATGAAGACTGTATCCTGTAAGAATGTTCAAAGAGTTTCACACTGAGTGTTGCTTGAATTATAATGGATATCATCAGGTTAGGCATGGCTCGACACTAACTTTTTTGTTTGGTGGCCCGATGGGGCCACCAAAATCCTAAATTTCAAATTTTTGGTGGCCCGAGAGAAAAATTTGGTGTCCTCCCCCCCCCCCCCAAAAAAAAAAAACACAATAAAAAACATTAGAAGTCTTTTTTTTTTAATGAGTCAAATATTTAAGCTTTATGATAGTAAGAACTGGAAGCTGGACATATCTACTCATAAATAAATCTCAACAAACTTGCAACACTCATTCTCAGGCACTCATTCAGTTCTTTTCATCCATCCTTTAAACAAATTTAACTGCTAATTTCCGGCGCAAAAAGTTATGAATTTATTGACATACTTTTCAAAAAATTTTGGTGGCCCGTGGCGGGCCACCAAATTTGCCCTTTTTGGAAATTTGGTGGCCCGACTTTCATTTCTGGTGGCCCCGGGCCACCGGGTCACCGTTAGTGTTGTGGGTTAGGTCAGAAGTTACCAGTGGCGGATCCAGGGAGGACCGCAACCGGCGCACGCCCCCCCCCCCCCCTTTATTATTTTTCTTGTTGAAACAAAAGAAATAAAGAGAAAAAAATGGGGGAGGGGTGCGTGCCTGCCCCCCCCCCCCCTTTGATTTTGTAAACGCGCCCCCTCTTTACGGAATTCCTGGATCCGCCCCTGGTTACGATCACCATCATTACCGAACCGTCCGTGATCAGCATCCAGTAAACCCACATACTGATCAGCTACGACGTCGTCGTGACGAGGCACTACAGCGCTAGCTAGCTCGCCTGCGACCGAAAGAAGCGCACGCAGTACCAAGAGCGCAATATTGTACATGTGTGTGCGCTTATTACAATTTGCCTACGACTACTGTTGTGTTGACGTACTGTACGTACATGTACGTATACGTTCTGTGCACGTACCGTATGTGCTGCAAACGCGGACTTTCCTCAAGAGAACTTGCCTAGCCCGGACCAAGTCTCGCTAATCATGGGGAGAAGTGACAAGAAAAGACGAAGAAGTAGATCTAGATCGAGGTCTACGTCTAGGTCCCGTGAAAGGCAACGAGATCGTGAAAAATATCGCGAGCGGCATAGACAAAGGTTTGTGCATACACATCCTAAATATTCAAAGCCGATTCAGCGTGAACGTATAATGTGTAGTCCCATGTATTTTCATCTATGTTAGTATTCCCGTACACTGTATTTGTACGTGCACATTTGATATTAAATTACTATCGACTATTAGCTGCCGTGATTTTCGCCCAGTTAACGTTATCAAATGTGAATTAGGTCTAGTGGCAGCCGGTAAGTAGAACTAATTCCCTCATTGATTTCAGGCTGAAATACAATTCTCTATCTGACATGCCTGTACCTATTCTGCGACCAGCCCCAACAGTAGCACACGCAGTGTTGGGGCTTCGCATTGTAGCAGACTTGATCATGACAGGCGAAGTGTAGCGCCTAAATATCAACATGAAATCGCAAAAATTCTGTAATATGAAGACTTACAGGTGAAGTTATAATGTTGAAGACTGACTGCGTTCAACTTTTGGTTCTGTCAATATTCCATTTCTGCTCGAATTGATGAGTTAAATACGACTCGGTCGAGAGGAACTTGGGAGAACGACATCTTAGTTATACAGTCAATGGATTTGAAATTTGTGCGCATGCGCTGGCCGTCAATTCATCTGTACAGCTGTAGCTTTATGGCAAGGCCGTATCATACTGTTGTGGCAAACCCTCTCGCTGTATATTGCGTTGCTTATTGGGTGGGTGCGCGCGCGCGCAGGCCTTGACAGAAGGCTAAAAGCATTGCGACTCCGCCTGTACATGAATATTTACGTGCGCAGTGTACTGCATACTGATTTCGAAAATGGTGAATGGGATGGGGAGCTAGGAGTAGGAGATGGACCTGTAAAAAAAAAACGTTTTTTCAAGATCATTGGACCAGTGTGAACAAGAACAAGGTGAACGGATGGTACGAATTAGATAAGAATCTTATGTATACTATAAAAGTAAGTTTTTTTCTAGTGAAATTTGAAACTTACGGAGGCGCGAAAATCTGTGACAGACTGTGTATGTTTTTCAAGCTTACCGATATAGCACTCTATTGACTCAGGACGCTCCCACAGTATAACTGTGTACACGGAGCGTCCCGGGGTTAGCCTGTACCTGGCCTGTCGAGAACGATTTGTTGTTTAAAAATAAAGCTCAATCAAGATAAAATGCACTCTGACCTCTGTAAATTTTACTAAATATAATATTTAATCTGTGCAGTGCAGTGGTGACATTTTATTTGACCAAAAGAGCGGTCTGTATCTGGTCGTCGAGGATATGTTCCGTGGAGACTCGTCTGGCTTCACGGATCCCCTCCGTAAATACAGACCAAAGGCTATCATACTGGCTCCTTTACGGATGCTCTGCCAGCGGAAACGCATAGACCAAACGTGACAATAAACCCAATTTCATACAGCTTTTTTACATTCTAACAAGTTTGACATGACATGACACATTATGCAGCAATATTTGGGGTAACTTTCTCACATTGACTTGTGCAGTCGAAATACAGTAACCAGAGTCTAACGTTAGACATTGTAGGTTGGATTGCAAAAATTTGTATCCATGTCGCAACATCGCCGTTTGCTAGCTGTAAGTCGCCATTTTGAATCTGTTAGCCATAGCCAATCACATGTGAGGTAGGTGTTTTAATAAAATACATTACTGTACGTAGAAATCTACCTCGCATGTGATTGGCTAACACTGCAGATTCATATGTTGAAGAGCTGTTACGACCATATCAACAGGCTGGTAGTTGTGTCTTTTTTCATGAAAATTCTACCAAAATGTTGGATAATTCATTAATCTGGTGAGTGCAATGCATTCTTGAAATGTTGATTTTGCTATACAGGTTTAAATTTGCCAATCTAGGGCTGTGAATTAGACACAATCGAGAAGGGTGAAGTACCTCGCCCAACTCTCAGTAGAGACAGTGGTTAAGAGCTTCCCTACAGTGAGGTATATGACAACCTCCCGTCTGTCTCCGGAGGAGAGCTATAACATAAAAAAAAATTTAAAGACTCCTCCGGACAGACGGATCTTTCTGTCTTTGGTGACATTCGCATTCTTGTGCAATTGTGAAAAAAACAATTTTGATGCAAACCCACTCTCCCCAAGAGCAACAAAACATGAGTCATGACATCATTAACACTGAACAAAGTTGAATTTGGATGTTTGGGATTGGGTACAAGTATAAGTATTAGCTTATTCAGACTATTATAATTGATCATATGTCATGTACTTCAAGAGTTTAATTTTATTTATTTACATTTTTCCTTCAGAAGCTCCTCGCCCCCCAGCAGTGGCAATGAGCGTGATCATCAGAGACACAGCAGAAAGAAGGCAAAACAGAGATCTAGGTCCAGATCTCGAGACAGGAAACACCGCCAGAGCCACAAGCACAAGCACAAGAGAAGGTCTCGCTCCCGATCTCGTTCACCCAAACAACAGGAGGTAGTGAGGCCAAAAACAGATGGTGTGATAGACAAAAAGTAAGTTACTAGACAAGGCCGTAGACCTAGTTCTTTGTTTGATTTAGTTCTTATTTTATTAATTTGTGTTATGTGTGCAGTAGGTGCATAGATCTTTGTAGCATTTGACTTGGAGTCACACAAAAGAAGAACAAAGTTATGGAGAAGAACAATTACAACAGGATGTCTCATCCCCCAAACCTACAAGTGTATGAACTTTTGCAGAAGGGTTGGACTTCTGTGCTTGCCTAGAAGTTGTATCTATAGATAAAATGTTGTGAGTGCATTCATAGTATACATTGCATGAAAAACCCATATCTTGATTAAAAAGTACTAAATAGCCTAAGAAATCAGTAGAGCATGATATATACCTGTATTTTTTCTTTTTAGTTTGTGTGTCTTCAGATCTCTCTTACAATTCTCTATATGTGTGTGTGTAAATGCACTATATGCAGTGAGAGTAGGGTATATGGTATACTGTAATGTACATGTACACCATTTACAAATTGATGTTATCATGACATGTTATTGTGGGTAGAAAGGAAAATTTAAAGCATCAGTGTGACACTATTCTATATGTTTGAAAGAACCTAAGCTAATCGACTACTATTCTCCACTCACTGCTCCAAATCCATACCTACACCATCGGCACCTTCCCACTCTGCACTGCCAATGAATCAAGCATTGCATGAATTGAAATATTGTACTTGTTGTTTAATGGAAATTACCTTTACCGGTAAATCAATGCCATTTAATTCAACCAGAAAATGGGATTGTTACAAAGGTATTGCAAATCCCATCACCATGATTCAACATTTGTCTTTGAATGACTGTCTTCTCGTCATGATTCAAATGTTAATTGCAGAACCCAGAAAGCATTGATCAAGGCTACAGAGACGATGGAGGAGAAACGAGCCAGGAGGCTGGCCAAAAAACAGCTGAAGGACAGAAAAAGGAAAGAACAGATGGGATGGGACGAAGAAATGATGGTATGTTGCATGCATGTGAAAAAGGCTAGGTTTTATGCAGCCAGAATCCAGCCAAACTATTTCACTTAGCATGATGATAGCAAACTGTGAAGATTTTCAGGCCGCGAGGTGTCCATGCCGTTTACTTTGGGTTCACTATTAGCAGGTTCAAATGTGAGGGCCGTACTTCTATGCTTCCAGACTACGTCGTTAGCAGATTTGTGATAGTACATTGGCTTGATAAAGATTCTGCACCCTAGAGTATTCACCCTCCTTTCTTTTTATTCAGGCATGGGACAGTTTTATCATTTTGTTGTTGTTGTTGTGGCTTGTGTTTGTGAGGACACGCAGTGTGTAGTACAGTGTTATAACCCTTTCTTGGTTTCATATTTTCTGCTCAGCATTTTTTTCTTAAATTTGATCCCAACACTTGCCATTGGAATTGCCATTAGCATGCAGATAATTGTTTTGAATTAATCTCTGTGTTTTGTGACTTCTTTGATTGATAACAAATATTGTAAAGTCTGATGTCTTTACTGCGTAGTTAAGATGATATTGTTTATTGATACTCCCTATGATAGAATGGGTTTGAATTCAGTGTTACTTAGTGCCTATATGCTGTAGTTTATAAGGATTTGATAGTTGAAGTTGTTCCTTGATGTAATAAATGAATTTGTTGTCATGGTCCATGACTACAATGGGGCAGTCTTTGAATTAGAGGTTACTGGTAGTTACATGTATATTTGCTTGCTCGTTTTCATTTGCAGGGATATACCAATGAAGACAATCCATTTGGTGACCCAAATCTTCTAGATACATTTGTGTGGCAGAAGGTAAGTCTTCCTCCTGAAATCATAAAACATTCACTCTCAAAGTTTGTAGTTTAGATTTACTGTGCTTTATAGCATGCAAAAGATTGTTTTTAGAGAAGCTCAAACGAGCGCATGATAGGTTTCTTGTTGATAGTCACAGAACTGTTTTACAGGGATTCGCAATTTCAATGACTGTGTTCGAAGATAAGCATTCCATTTTTGTGAACATAGAAGACATAGAATATGATTTGTTAAACCATAGATGAACCACTGTAACAGCATTTTAAGAGAAAGTGTTGAAGTCCTTTTCCTGGTGGCTGATGAAACATTCTGGTATTTTCTCTAAAACAAGTGAACTATGATTTTTCAATTTTTTTAGGTAACAAACCATGCAATAGGCATATTGTAAGACTACTAGTGTGGATTGACTACAGAGGAAAAGGAACTGTAAATAAGAATGTGGCAGATTGTGTGATCGAAGTATATAGGACTTCCTTCTCCAGTTCACATGTGTCACACTTTATATGTTTGTGAAAAAAGAGAAAGCGTGTTAATATGTTCTATGGTCTCCCAAAAGTGTACATGTCATCTTCATGGGTGTGAACCATGTTGGAAACATCAATTAGCAGTGGCGCTCCTCTATTTAATCTTTTTGCAGAAAAATGAAAAGTTGGGCATTGGTGACGTGGACCCGGACAGTATGAAGAGAATGGTGAAGCGAAAACAAATTGAGAATCGGGTAAGTTTTGGTTTGTGATTGCCAGTAGGATTTGTTCCAGACTCCTTTAGTTGAGATGGTTGTAGGATCATGAGTAGTAGGAGACATTAAGTCATTGGTCCGGAAACATACCGGTACATACATAATTCATACATACATAATGGATAAAATGGTTGAGAAACATCTTCAGGGATAAACATTGTCTGCTGTTATATTCATAACATATGTCTTAATAATGTATCACCTTTTACAATGGTATCCCTGTCACTCAAAACTCCGCATGTATCATCCCACTAAAAATAGAAGTGGGTTATCAAATCAGTTGTGAAAAAATGAAGTCGCAACGATTGTGGCAATACTAAACATATAAAACAGCTCTTATTTCATAATGCGTTAGATAAATGCAATATTGTAATTGCATTTTTTTTTTCTTTTTTAATTCTTTTGAGTCTAGAGTTTTAATCTCATTCTGCAGTGCTGATTTACAATTGTTGGTCCACCTGTAAATGCCTGTGAAATCTTAAACTTGAGCATTCTTACAGGAATCAATCTAATGCATCACTATGTTCAGATGTTTCTAGATACTTTGAGTGACTCTTTGCTTGGCATTCTTTCACTAGTACTTTAAAGATGTTGTAATTCAGCCTACTTATGGTTTCTTTCAAATATTTTGTTCACCCACAGTTGGAACTTCAAAAGGTGAAACAGCGTAGAATTGAAAGAGAGAAGGAGAGAGAGCAGAGGGACAAAGAATTGGTAAGCCTTGCATAAAAATTAGTTCATCTTGACCTGAGTAAATTTGGTATATTTAGATATCTCAGTCTGCCCATGATATGCTTCACTTTAGTTTTTTTTTTTTTTGTTGCACTTTGTTATGAATCTGTATGGTTATGTCAAACTTGTCCTTGCCACCTTGCTTTCTCCTTTGAGATTTTAAATGTGAAAGAGTTTTACATATTTATGAATGCACTGATTTAATGTTCTGATGAGGCTGAGAGCAAATCAGTGTAGTGCATCCATTTGCCCATTGACTGTATGACCAGTGGAAGCATATTGACAGTCTGTTATTATAATGAAATTTTCTTCATTCGACTGAAAATTGTGAAATATTCTGTAAATGCTCAAAGGTCCTATGGAGTTATATATAAAAGAAATAACATTATACAGGGAAACTGCTCCAATTGATTTTCAGTGGATAGTAGTGCATGGAATTTAAATCTGCACATTCTGAAGGATTTAATGAACTAGTCCTAACTCACCAATACAGGTGTGCTTGCTTGAGACTGCTGCATTCTGTAATTCTCCAGTGCAGATTTGGAAACATGGGATAACATATTATGAACACAATGTTTTGTAGTTTATAGAATATCTCTCTTTATTTCCTCAATCATTATATGCTCTGTGTCCAAACAAGCCATTTTGATATACATCTCACCTTCATGTATGTGCTATTTAGAGAAAATCTTCCTATTAGAAACAGGAAATAAATGAGGGACATGGATGGAATTGGTTGGACAGAAAACTGTACTTAGATTATACTTGACGAAAAAGTTTGAGGATGCATTCACTCATCAAATTGTGATTAAATTTGTGTATTGTTCTGCAGGAGGAGCTACAAAGGGCCAGGGAAGCGGAATATTTCAAGGAATGGGAGCGACAAGAGGACACTGTACGTATTTCCTTATTCTTTTATTTCAGACTAAACACTAATGATACGAGGATGACAAGCTCTATAGTAGCAATTTCATGGTGTAACCTTCACCTACCCTCATGTCATCGACTGTATTAACTATCAATGTTATTACATTTGCATGACAGTCATTGTTTTTCAGCACTCTTTGCAAATGCCTTTCCAAGGTATAATTGCCCTGTTTCTTGAGCTATTATTCGTAAATACACACTATTCAAGGAGCCCTTGCCAAACATGCAAGCTTGATGGTTCTTATCTTTCAATAATGTCAGTAGTTTTCTATTTCCTTTGAAAATATTCTTTGTAACCGTGCTCTAGACATGCAAATATTAAAACAATGCTTTCTGATGTTCTATTACTACAAACAGGATTTTAAAAATGAATAGCAATCCTTGTCATTTTTAGAATGAAGAAAAGAAGACCTTATACGACACCTTGTTCAAAGTGAACACAATTTCTTCAAACAAAATAAAACCAGGATGATCATTTTCAGATGTTTCAAAGTAGAAAAATGTATGTAAAAATGCACCAGAAGAAGAAGAAGAAGAAGCAGAATTGTAGTTGATTTATGTTGTTACTCCTTATTTTTGTTTGATCTTATATTAATTTTGCAGTTTCACATAAATCAAGCCAAACTGAGGTCAAAAGTGAGAATCAAAGATGGACGAGGTGAGCATGATGCAAAGTACTCTTTATGCATGCACACTTACATTGCTATGATTGCACATGATTTTTTGTTTTCAAGATTTTTTCAAGTCCTTAGGACTGGCTGTTTTCTGTCATTGTATCAAAATTTTGTTTTAACGGAAGGGAAGTTTGCACCACGGCTTTAATGGTAATAATTTTGGGACCTTAATTTTTGCTTCGTTGTAATGAAGTTTTGTTCCTTTCATGTTCATTGTATATTACCATATATTTAGCATTTTTAAAGATTATTATTATTTTTTAGGCTACAAGTAGACTCGTAACACAAAGTTATGGTAAGATGTGCAAACAATAGCAATTACTCAAATAAGTATCATGCAAGATTCCTGCAATAGACCAGGAAGCAAATTATACATCAAACTTTTGTTAATAGATTTGGCAAATAAAATGGCAGGTTCAAAGTAGATTCAGATAAATGGTCATCAAAAATATCAAGTTTAGAGGAAAAATATGGCAACAATGATAATAACATATGTGTTAATGTAAGAGATTAAGCAAAATAGTCAATGGAAGAAAGTTACAATGAAAGGAAAGAAGGCAGAACTGACAAATAACAAAGAAGCAAAAAAGCTGTCTTAAATGCTAATTCTTTGCTCATCACACCTCTCCTATGTCTAGCCAAACCTATTGATCTGCTGGGTCAGTACATCAGCGCTGAAGACGATGAGGATATATCACTGGAGATGCAAGAGCCATACAATGTCCTCAAGGTTTGTGACGGGCTTTCTTCCTCCTATTCTCTTCCTTGGGTCTGTTTCATGAAAGTCTTATGAGAGACTTTTTGCTCATAAGACACACTATGAGAGGCTTCATGAAATGGATGTTGAAAATCTCATATAGCTACATACGAGCGACTTTGGTCATTCTGCGATTTATGTAAGACTTTTATGTGATGACTTGATGAAACGAATCCCTTGTCTCCATTATTCTCATCCTTCATCTTCTCTTCTTCATATTTCTTTTCCTCTTTAGTTTCTGTCTCCTTCTCCTCCTCCTCCTTTATCTTCTTCTTCATAGCTTTTTCCTGCTTCTTCTTCTCTTTGTTCATTTCATGCATGTTCCCAAATTATCATGGTAAATATATATAATTATGTCAGCAAGGTAGTGTAGACTTATAGACCTGAATTTTCGAAGGTAGTTTAAACTTAGACCATGGTACAAATTTAAACTATGGTCTAAACTGAGTGTGAAGTAGGCGTACCTTCACATGAGCAAATCAACGCGCGTATGTTACTGAACATCTGTCGGTGTACGCAATCTGTCAATCGTATTTGCGCAGAAGAAATTTGCGTAGACCATGGTTTAGATTTAAATCACCTTTGTGAATTTGGGCCATAAAGTTGATTTCTATATTTTCAAGCATTAGTAATATTCAGTTGTTGTTGTTGTTGTCTTTGAAACTTGTGCAAGTTAAACTTGTTTCTTTTGTCAACTTGTTTTGTTTTGTTTTTGTAGGGACTGACAATAACTGACCTTGAGGATTTGCTGGAGGACATTAAAGTGTATGTGGAGTTGGAGGAGGGAAAAAACTTAGAGTTTTGGAAGGACATCACAGTGATTGCTGAAGATGAGCTTACAAAGCTGAAGAAGATCACACCAGAGGGGCAAGGTAAGTTGACTGTCATTCCTTTTCTTGCTGTCTTTAACTTCTCGGGACCACCACCTCAAAGTTCTGTAGGCATTATGTTTGTACTACATGTTAATACAGTAATGACAGAGTTTAATTGAAAACAGATAGTAGCCTGGATTAGCCCCCAAAGAAAATGGTAATATGAAGGTTCAATGAAATTTGCTCCTGTGACAATTGTTCCCATGAAATATCTGTGCGCTAAGGCAATCATAAAACCTACCCACAGACATAACCCTCACACTAATCGTAATCCTCACATCAAAATAAACCTAAAACCCTGTCACAACCCTAATCCTAAGTCCTTGGAGAAAATAAAACTGGAGCAATTGTCGCAGGAGCAAATGTTGTGTCACCAATATGAAAAGTGACAACAGAAGATGAAGAGCATAGAAGATGTATCGCCTGCGTATGTGACAGTGATATTTGAATTATGATTTTGTTTTGCATAACTGCTATTAGGAAACAATGAATATCTCTATGCAAGCAACGTACAGGACCGATGGCTTTATGTCCTCTCCTAAGGACTAGAAAAGAAGGATAACTTGCTTTGCCCACAGTCACAAATGCTGCTGCCAGGGGACTTGAACCAGGGACCTCGTGATTGATTACCTGTGGTCTTGTCCACTGAGCCATGGCAGCTCCTTATGATCATATGCTGTATACATTTTTATTGTCATATTTTATGATTTCATTTCTGCTGTCATCTTTGCTGTCTAGATCATTATTTGATTTACTGCATCATTATTTTCATTTTGTACTGGATGTGTGACTCCGTAGAAGCCATTGACAGACGTGAAGGCATCAATACTTCGGTCAGCTCAGAGGTTGCGGATGTCTTCAAGAACAAGACCCATGGTCAGCTGCTGGCACTGAAGGCTCAGATAGTCGCCAGGATACAGAGTGGCAATGCCTTAGATATAGGTACACACAATTATCAGCAAGGGTGAAATGCTATTTTAAGTTTGAAGCATAGGAATGTTTGACTTTGTATAGTGATGTCTTGTAGCAGGGCAGTGTCATTTTTGGGCTTTTCTACTGTTTTCAATTTTATGTGAAGATAGAATAGATATTCGTATGCTGTTTTTAAGGCTGATGTAACTGGTATTAATTCCAATTTGTATGTTCAGTCCAAAGGTGTGATATGATAGAAACGGGATGGAAAGAACAGCAAATTCATACAATGGAATGAAGAGTTGTAAGAGAAGTAAATAAGAGAAAGCAAACATTTTGAGAGATTTTGATTAATGTAAAACCAGAAATTTTTTGCATGCATGAAACTTTCACGAACTTCGTGAGGACGCAAAATTTGCAAAAGTAAGATGCATGCAAAAGGTTTTGTGTGCACAGGGTAGTGAGTGCCAGTGACAATTTATGAAAGTTTTGTGTCACGAAAAATACTGTTGGCTCCAATTCCTGAAAGTTTCTTGCTGCGAATGTTTCTGGTTTTTACAGTAAATACCGGGTAGCCATCCTCCAGGTGAATTCTGTATCTATAGACATGTTTTGGGAGGAGTTTTAATGTAGTCTGCTGTTCATCCTACAGGTTACTGGGAGTCACTCCAACAACAGTTGGATGCTCACATGGCCCGGGCCAGGCTGAGGGAACTACATCAGGAGAAGCTGAGGAGCAAGCTGGCTGCTCTTCGCCAACAGGTGAGGTATCGTACGGACACACTGACACACACACACACACACAGGCACTGACACACACACACACACACAGGCACAGACACAGACACAGGCTACAGATGCAAGTATAGACACAGACACAGACTACAGATGCAGACACAGACACAGACACAGACACTGACTACAGACACAGACACTGACTACAGATGCAGACACAGGCACAGACTACAGATGCAGACACAGGCACAGACACTGACTACAGATGCAGACACAGACACTGACTACAGATGCAGACACAGACACAGACACTGACTACAGATGCAGACACAGACACAGACACAGATGCAGGCACAGGCACAGACACACATGCACACCTACATGCACATGGAGACAAGAATTCACAATGCATTTGTCGTGAGACTGAAATCCATGACCTGGCTGAATCTGTAGCTTGAGAGTTTGCAGAAAGCCCCCATCCTGAACAGCCTACCCCAAGTGGTAGTAAAGTCACCATCTCATTTTCAAATGAAAGAACAAAACAAAGACAAACCAACCAACAAACAAAGGCATCAGTGCTGCCAGATAGTCCAGGGGTACTGTTCACCATGTTTTTATCTAACAAAGCTGGATATACCCTTTCATATCTTGTGACTTTTATTTAGAACTCATGATAGCTAACCACAAATGTGCAAGTACACTCTCGAAATGTTTCTGCACAGCACATGAGAAAGAAGGAGACACAGGAAAGATATGTCATAAACATTTCATAATAATTTCTCCATGAATGAACACCGTGTGTGATCACAGAGACTGAAACTAAAAATAGTGTACAGATATGGATTGCTTTCCAGTGCATTGCCGATATTGTTGCCCTGAGTGATCTCAACTCTGTGTTGTGACCTGAAGAGCTTGCTCCGAGACTCAGACTAGTCTTCAGCGAGTTGAACATCTTGTGATATTTTCTTCCATTTTCCATGGCAGCAAGGGGTGGAGGCCCAGCCCCTGTTCCCCTCCGCTGGGGCGACATCATCAGAGTGGGACCCCTCCACTCAGCTGACAAATCCGGCGTCGGCAGAGGGCGCGGAGATAGAGCTACCGGATGATGACGACGACGACGAAGGGCCATCACAGAGGACAGAAGAAGGTCAAAGTTTGCAGGAAGCGGTAGAGGGCGCCGTTGGTGGTGGAGAGGAAGGAGGGGCTGCAGGAGGGGCTGCTGCCAAAGAAGAGGAGTAAGAATCGTTGATGCATTTATGTTGGCCTCTGACTGATCTGAGCTATGTGTTGCTCTTTCTCCTATATCACCTGTCTCATGTCATCTGTGGCTGGCCTCGCTGGGAAATGAGAATCCCTGTAACAAATTATCTATATAGCTTTGTTACTGACCTCTTTTTAAGTACACACACAACCGAAAAATCTTGGCTGAAATTGACTGTTACCCATGAGCTTAAGCTTTGATGCACATATTCATTCACCTGTGCTGTTCATGTTTTTTAATGTACCTCGGTGGGCAGCGAATGAATTGGGCCACCCATGAAACACCATGTTACCTTAAAATCGTATGGCCGATCAATGTCTGTCAACTCTTTACTGTTTGTGCGAATGGTGATGGTACCTCATAGGGGGCCCCCAGGGTGGGGTCCAAATACCCAAACTTTGGAGGATGTTACCTAAGATGCCTGCAGCAATCCCAAAATCTCAAGATTTTTGATATACTGTGCCCCAGGCAGAGTGCCAAGAACGCAAAGTGTGCCACTTCTGTGAGCACTAGACTTACTGGGTCTCATGTTAATAATTATTACCATCTTCTATCCCATAAATATGAATTCAGACCAGAGTCGATATTGACGGAGGAGGACCTGGCGGAGGAGAGCTACATGGAGTACTACCAGGGTGGCTACAGCCCACGGCTCCTGGAGCAGAAGGATCTCTCCATCGAGGTCTTCGTCCAGGATCCCGAGGAAGACAGACTCAAGCTGGAGCAGGCTCGCAAGCTCCTCATCAGCACAGGGACAGCAGAGGTGAGCAGAGAGGTGTTATGGACACAGGAAAATGGAACAAGAAAATGAAGAAAATAAAAGCAGCGATATGGCAAAAGTATATAAGTTCATAGTGATACTGTCAGATAATGTTATTGGAGTGTGTATCCTTGTAGCGACTTGTGCTGACTAGAACACACACACAAGGGTACTGCACAACCATTTTTTTTCAGCTTTTTTCATTTACTTTAGGTTCATGAATTATAGTGCCGTAAGAAACTCTTTTTGTACATTGCCTAACTTTTTAGAAAGTATTGCCCAGCATTTTGATATGAGAGAGGAATGTTACCATGAATATGAAGATTTGATCATGTCAGGCAACAGCCAAGAATACACAGTTAAGTTTCAAAAATTAGTAATAACTTCTGAACACCACCAAACCAAATGGGTGTATATGCAACTGGTACCCAATGATGGGAAAACATTGTTTGATCGAAGGTTTTGAAACATTTCAGATCATTTGATATAGAAAGCTTTTGCCTTTCATAAGATAACTTGACTGTGACATGTCATAGACATGACATAAACATAGTTTCCATTTAATGAGAATGTGAGATAAAAGGCAAAGCTTTTCGTTGGTTAATCTCTAGTGACATAATTAAGCTGTCAACTTTTGTTAATCCGATAACTTGTGTCATTTTGCAGACGGATGCTGAGACCGAGTTCATCAAGAAGGCAAAGGAAGACATGGGGAAGGATGAGGCATCCTTTGCTGTGGAGGTCACCACTGAACAGAAGCCATACATGTGGGCCGACAAGTACCGCCCTCGCAAGCCGCGATTCTTCAATCGCGTTCACACTGTGAGTGCTTCTATTTCTTTCTTCTCTCTGTGTCTTATGTAGGTTACAATAATGTTACGTGCAAGCGAAATACAGTTGAACCTCATTTTAAAGAGGCTGTATGTAAAAGAGCCCCCCTATAATAAGGTGATTTTGCAGGTCTCAACTCTTTATTATTTCTTTATATATTTTATTTGTATTACCTGATATAGTGAGGAACCGGATATACCAAGGTAATTGTCATGATTTTTGAGGTCCTCCTTATTACAGGGTTCCCTCTTCTCTTTTTCATTTTGTTGAAATCCTGGTTGTATCACACATTATTAGAATGTTTTGTTTTGTGATCTTTTTTATATTCTTTTGTCTTAGTTGTTGCTCCCACCACATCAGAGGAGACAATACAGAAATTATAGGAAGTCAACTATTCCTGGAGCTCTTGTTTTTTTGCAGAAGGAACTTGGAGGAGATGGAAAGAGACATCTACTCACTTCAGTGTAACAAGAAATATTTTACAATTGAAATGGCAATCTTTTACTCTGATTTCATATTGTCTTTTCCTTTGACAGGGTTTTGAGTGGAATAAGTACAACCAGACTCACTACGACATGGATAACCCTCCACCAAAGATTGTTCAGGGCTACAAGTTCAATGTGAGTACTCTTCCATCTTGGGCCTTGTGGCTTTAAATTGACTGCATAATTTTTCTCACATCAGATTGATTGGAAGTCGTCCTATGCTGTCCTGTCAGGCATGAGTGATGTAAATATTTTTGTCTCAGTATGTGACACCAAAGACCAGGCACAACTTGTACAAATGTTGAAGTTAAAGTAAACTTTACCCCAGGATTGATATGTTAAACGTGTGCTACATGTTTTGCTATCGTGTAAAGTAGAAACTTGTGAAAGTCACAAAAAAGGATTTTCTTGCAGTCCCAGTGGATATGTCATAGACGAAGTTGACTGTAATGAATTCTGGTGACCATTCATCATGAGATAAGTTATCGTACAAACTTGAATAGATTATAAGAACATTGTAAGGACAACACTTATATAGTATCCACATTCATTTTTTTCTCCTGTTGTGCATTGTAAGATCTCATATTTCAGAAAGGGTTGCTTTTAATTTCAGGAATTGACCTGGGTTTCATTATAGAAGCAACTAACATTAGACTTAGATGAAATAACAATATTTGACTGTTACAGATATCATCGGTACCGACATCATGTTATTATTCATGTGTATTGTCCATTCACTTCAGTGTCTATGGAATGCTAATGACATGAAATGTTGAATATCTGTACAGATTTTCTTTCCTGATCTGATTGACAAGAGGAAAACACCGGAGTACATTCTCACACCGTGCCCAGACAATCCAGACTTTGGCATTCTGAAGTTCCATGCAGGCCCACCATATGAGGTATGATGAATGATACAGTGATCACCACAGATGTATTGCCACTTTCAGCTTTGAATGTTAGATCTTCCTGCATTTGTAAATGCGGGTACATGTATATTTGAATGTGTTAGCAGCTGCATATGCACATTCTCTAATGATTTATCATCTCATGTTCGTGGAAATATTACTAGCAACTGTTGACATGGAACATAGATTGTGCTTTCCCTCATCAGTGTATTATTACACAAAAATTCTGACATATCTCATGTATGCAGTGACCAGGACATCATTGCAATCACAAAAGGAACATCCTTTGTTTAATCTGTTATGTATGAAAATATTTTACAATGCATTACTGGTCGAGGAATGTCTATGACTGTGATTATCATACTTTAATATGTTGCTGTCACTAATTCCATATACTAAATGCAAGCTGAGCTACTCAAGTATGGTTACCTTATTATGGATTCATATGTGTGGCACATAGGCTGAAGTCATGGAACAGTTTTTCTGAAATTTTGGATTATCGTCAAAGTACAAATGTGTTTCGCAGCTTCCTCTTCAGTCTGCTATCAATAGTTCCATCTTGGAGAAAGAAATACAAGAATAATCTAGTTTCATATGCAGTAAATGCTTAAGGTAATTCATGTTTTCCAGTCTACCTGGTGGTAAACTTCAAATGAGAATTTATGTATTAACAGTGAATTGTACAAGTCCCAAAGACATAATGCTTAATAAAACTCTTTATTCGATTGCACTTTCCTCCGATTCAGGACATCGCCTTTAAGATCGTCAACAGAGAATGGGAATACTCCCATCGCCATGGTTTCCGCTGCCAGTTCACCAATAGCATCTTCCAGCTCTGGTTCCGCTTCAAGAGATACCGCTACAGGCGATGAGGTCAGGATACTGCTCCGTCTGTGTGGACTGAATATCATCCAAAGTGGTACTCTGGGCAGGCTGATGGTCTGTTTGCTATCGGTCACCAGATGAATAGACTGGTGTCATTTCTTCCAGCAATTTGTCCCCAGCTCTTACCTGCATTTCTGCTTCAAGAGGTGCCATAAAGAAACTATGACCTTGCAACATGTGGCATTCTGCCAGGGTTTCCTTCTGTTCATGGCATTGTTTCTACGAAGACTTTGTCTGAAGTGTTTACATTATCCAGTTCATCTTCAGGAAGTGATGCTGTGTACTGGTCAATGTGACAGGGATAATAACCTTGCCAGTTCAACACACTTTTGTGTTAACTGATATCTATTGATGTCAGGTCTGTTAAGTTTTGTGCCTATCTTATCAGTTGTAACTCCAAAATTAATGAATTTATTCTCGAGATATCATTGAGATTTACAGTCTTTATGATTTTTTGCATTATGCTAATTGAGATTTTTATTTTTTATTTTCATTTTTTTTTTTTTTTGGTACCATCTGGCACCAATGCCAGGAAAATCTAACCAACATTGCATACGTGGACTGCAAAATCCAATACAGGGGAAGTGGAGTGTAATCCATATCATGTGATTAGAGGGTTTACTAAAATATGTCCTGTAATAAGGTGTATCTGATGCCCCTGAAGTAAGAAAAAACACAACTTCTTAAACCCCATATTGTAACCTTTCCTTGTTTTGGAGCATCATTTATTCCAAGCTTGTAACCACCAAGCCCACCAAACTACATGTACCATACATGTACCTCTTTACTTCCAAGAAGTTGGGATGAATCACACACAAGTTGTGTAGGTAGCAAAATTAGCATGTATACTCATATCAACAGTTTTCTTGGGCTTGTAGTATCCGGACAATGAGCATCGGTTCTTGAACAAGCTATTACTCAATCTATGTCTGATAGAAACTTATCAGACCAATCAGCATCATAAACACTACACAGTAAATATGTTGACAGTGCAATCTAAATATAAACCATCTTATTTTGTAGGACAGTGTACAGTGTATGTCATTGTGACATTCCAGCCTATATGTATGTAACTTGGCAATGACTGTAGAGCTCATAACATATTTTCCCATGTATGAATATTCATGTGTGTTACACCTTTGAACTGTTCCTGTGTTGGGCATAGCAAAGAGAATTGCTGGTTTTCAACATCATAATGTCTCTTCCTACCAGGTATTCCATGTACCTCATGTAAGTTAGGTTCCATGTAAAGCCCAACCTACACTCTCATTCAATTTTAACCCACACTGCCGGCCAAACTTTCAGGCCCGAATTCATGAAGGTGGTACAATTGAAACCAAACCATGGAGTATGCATATTTCTTCTGCGTGAATATGATTAACAGATTGTGTATGCCAACAGATGTCCAGTAGCAAATGCACATTGATATGCGCATGTCAAAGGTATGCCTAGTTCATGCTAATTCTATACCATGGTACACATTTTGTACCATGGTTTATTAGTTTAAACCATCTTTGTGAATTCGGGCTATAAGAGCTCCAAGCCTCACTGTTCATGATGAATTCACTCAAAATGTATTTAGACTATGTGGTGAAAGGCAATTTCAGTGTGCTTTTGAAAAATATGGTCGCGTTGTAAAAAAAAAAAAGAAGAAGAAAAAGCCCATTGCAGATTATACAGATAAGGCTGCAAGTACATGAATTATTGGGAGGGGGTGGGGAAGTATTCTCACAACATTTATATACATACAATTGAACTTGGCATTGGAACAACACATTATATTTCAAAACAAGGTTGTTCATCAAATAATGTATCGTAAATTGAGAAATGTTTGTGATTTGGAGCCGACAGCCTTTTTTGCAGCATTTTTTGCGAATTGCCTCTGGCATTCAGTGCATAGAGCGTAGACGAACTTTCACATGCATTTTAATATTACGAATCTTGGCTCTCATATAGTTCACGAAAATAAAATGCATGCAAACATTTCTGGTTTTACAGTTTTTTTGTGTATCTTTTGTGGAAATTGGAGCTTGCATTTATATTCACATGTGAAAAATGAATGTGTATCCTCACATTTCAGAATAGGTCTGGGCACCTCTAGGCAGTTGCTACAATCTACCTTGTACATCCACGAAAAATCTGAATGAACACTGTGAAACTGCAGGATATAAAGGCTACAATTGAAGGGGTCGGTGCAATATAGTGCTAACCCACACAATAGTCATTTTGAGATAATCGCTGTTGAATGTTTGAAAAGTCCATACATTGTACATTAATAAAACATGAATGCATGCATTTTTTACCATCTTATAGGTTGAATTCAAATATATTTTCACAGAGGTTAGAGTGAAGGCTAAGGATTATGAAAATGCATGTAACTCAATTTTGACAAAAGCGTGGGTTAGCACTATATTGCACCGACCCCTTCAATTGTACTACATGTTGCCTTTTAACATGTAAAATATATGTGAATATTGAAATTTTGTTAATAAAATGAAAACATGGGTATGTTCTGTATTTACATTTCTCCCATTTCATTTCATTTTGTATTGCCAGAGAGACATCAACTGTGTTTGCAGTTTGGGTTTCCTTGTTTTGTTTTTTAATAGACAAGTCAGTCATGTACGCATGGTTGTATAAGCCTACACAATGTGCAGAGGCATTGAGTCTCTAATATTATTTAAAGGGATGGTATAGTTTTGGTTAAGATGGGGATTCAGATTTTGGCTCTTTGTGAAATAATTAGAAATGACTTTTGAAATGTTACAGAGCATACAATTCTAAGAGGAATTCAAAGTTTATTTGATGGAAATTGTTTTGAAAAACAAAGTAAAACAAAGTGGTCCATCCCACCTACATGTATTATTAAAACTGCTATGTTTTTAGATATCTCGGCCATTTCAAAACCAATTTTCATCAAATAGACTGAATTCCTCTCAGAATTGTAAGCCCTTTAACATTTTGTTAGTGGTTTATACATGTAATTATCTCACAAAAAAGTTGTAAACCTGAAGCCCCATCTCAACAAAAACTATACCTCCCTTTAAAATTACAAGTATATTACAAGTAACAAACACAAAGTAAACTCTGTACAAGTTTGTACTTTCATACTTGGGTAAGAAAATGTATTTTACATAAAAATGTCAGTTCCTTTGGTTTGACAATACCAAAGCAGAGGTCATATCCTGTATGATGCAGCCTGGATATTCATTTCACTTGCTCATGCACACATGCACATTGTAAGGAAGTACAGTGTACATAGAAAAGAGTGTGTGTGTGTGTGGGGGGGGGGGGGGTACGGGTATAGAGACATAGAGGGTGAACAGCGAATGCGAGAAGTGAAACTACAAGTTGCCTTCTGTCTATGAAATGTTATCTGCATATTCATGTGCACTCTGGGAACTACATTTCTACAGTGCACTCCCATTATAACAAAGTCTTTGAGATTGGTGGCTTTCTTTCATTATATTGAAATTTCATCATAGCTGAACACTAAAGTAAATAAATGTACATAGATTATAGTCTTTTGATCTGATTAATTTTTGCTTTGCTGAAAGGAGCATTTCATTATAACTATGATCGTTTCATTATAACAGGAGTTATTTCATTATAACTAGGAGCATTTCATTATAACTATGATCGTTTCATTATAACAGCATTTCATTATAACAGGAGTGCACTGTACATGTACAATCATTTACACACTGTTTTTTAGCTCCATATTTCTTTGAAGATACAAAATGTAGGTAACATAACATTGAATGGCTATCTTCAGTTTCAGATAGTTTTGGCAATATGAGCTGTGCTTCTGAATTTAAGAGGCCTGTGAAAAGTTGTTTTGACGACATGAAAGCTGACCTCGATATTAACGTTTCCCAATAGCTGACTTGGTTCAAATTAACTTGAGGCATCGGAAATACAGTAAGTTATTAAGCATTTCCTGTGATTTGGGTGCATTGTGTGTCTTTTTTTTTTTTTGAATTTGAAGAATCAACATGGATATGAAAATACATTGGCGCCAGTCTTCCTCTGGTCAAGAACCACACTGGATTTACAAGCAATGATGTGGAATGCATGAAATATGCATGTACAATGTATCTTCCTGCAATGAGTCAAGTCACCTAAGCTATAGAGCTTGGAAAAGTTTTTTATTCAGGCACTTCCACTTTCATACAGGTCTTCAACATTTACCAGCAACCTAACCAGAGGTTTTGCTGAAAATGGAAAGAGTCCCTTTGAGTCCAGCCTCTCTACAGCTAATCGAAGCCTTATCAATACAGTCATCGTGTCATCTAAAGTGCAGAGGGAGGAATTTGCAAACTGCCCATCTTGATCAGAATAGCTGCTGCTGCAATCAAAATTGCTCTTCGAACTGTCCAGCTGCTCCACATTTTGAAAGTTTAACGTTGGGGTATGATGCACACTACTGTCTTCATGTGATTTTTCACCCACTTCTTGCTCTTTGAGTGTTTCTTTGTGTGAACACATCCACTGTGTCTTCTGTGCTGGGTCACTTACACATCCATCTACTTTTTGCCTCTTTGCAAGGCCACCATATACATCATGTTCCTCTGCTGAGCTGCCACTATCACTTCCCTGAGAATTCACTTTGTCCACTGCTTTTGGCACCATCAAATTTTTGTCATGAAAAACCTTTCCTTTACCAAGCGTCTTGCTAGAGCTACAAAAGTCTGTGCTGTATCTATCCTCTAGTGAAATATGCCCACCCAATGTATCCATTGTCTCCTCCTTGTGATCTTTCTCATCCTCCTCATCTCCATCCTCATCATCCCCTTCCCCATCATCCTCTTCCTTCTCCTTATCAAAATGAAGGTCATGACTGGCTGGATCATTGCACGGCTCCTCAGATATCTTCCTTCTGCATGCATGAAACGCCGTGAAACCCTGCCAATCTGATGACACATATCGAAGGAAGCGGACAAAGTACTCCAGAAATTCTGTCTCGGTGGAAATAACCAGATCTAGGAGAATGCTGTGATCGTGGGTGATGTGATCCAAAAAAGAAAGGAAGATGGCGTGTGGATGTAACATTGACTTATCATCACCAGACCCCACCACAGTGTCTTCTGTCTTTTGTCTTCCATGACCATGGTTTCTTGTATGATGCTGGGCATCACACACCTGCGTAGCTGTAGCCTGTATGACTTTCATTCGACGACAGTGAATTTTGAGGAGACTGTGCATTGTTGCAATCAGTGCATCGTCTTGGTCCCCAAACAAGAGGAAGATCCAGTTATCACGATCCTCACTGTCAGCACAAGCCCCTGAAGCTGCCTTTAATTTTGCCCTGATGAAAGCTGTCAGTTGTATGAGATGACGAGCGCTATCTTTGCAATAATCTGGCACTAAATGAGATGCATATTCAACACATAAAATTACAAAAGTTGCAAGTCTCCTCAGCAACGTTCGATCCCCTTTGCAATATTCTGCCAGATCCCCGGGTATTCTGGCATCTTCGTCAAATTGTGCACCACCAAATCCAACATGACCGTCGAAATAAGGAAGACTGTGGAGACAGGCAGGCTCAAGTATTGCAGAAACTACGCCAATGATGACGGTATTCAGTGTTGCAGGTATGCTGCCAAATTGGGCGTGGCTTAGCATGTGATGCCCTGGGACCAGTTTCTTCACACAGGTACCCACACATGTGATGGCAGTACTGAGAAGCATCTTCACAAAGGCAGCATCTCGGCAGCCACCCGATGTCAGGATCCCACACAGAGGCTGCAACAGTGATGAAACATATAAGAACATCTGGTCATCGTCAGCTTTGTGACAGACATACTTGGTGAGTACATGGAGATGTCTTGCGTAGGAGAAGCAAACAGTCTGCACCGAGCTGGGCTCCACAGAAAGCAGCCAGGCAAGGAGGTTTTCTGCAGGACTCTCAACAGCCTGTCTCGGAGCAAAAGCACTGAAGAATGTGCTCAACATCTCACACAGACTAAGGATCCCTTCTCGGATAGTACAACAACACGTCTCTGCAATACCTGGACAGGGGTGAACAGTGACAAAAATACAAATAGAGGGCATGTGAGTTCCAATGATCTTAAATACAACATATCAGACAATTGTTACTTGTTAACATGCAGCCAGAGATTCTCACTGGCTTCTGTGTTTCATTATTTGACACAAAAACGATTTGATTATATTAATGTAAACAATTCTGAGGCTTTGTAATACCACAGGACATACTGGGACAAAAAGGCAGTGTGTCTATGACTGGAGAGACTAATTCAATTTGTTGACACTTGGCTTCAGAGAGAATAAAAATACAAAAAGTGTCTTGAATGAGTCACTGGCAAGTAGGCATATCCAGGCAAACCTTCAAACAACACAGAATAGGCATATCCAGGGACTTAAAAAAAAAATCAAGAGGATGTATCTGACCTTAAAAATTTAATATCCACAGTTATTTGAGATATAAAGACATGACACTCTCATCATCAATATCATAATACAAGTATTGACTGATCAAGTTTTTTGACAATGATTTTCATGCAAACAAGGTTCACTACCCCTGGTACTGCATCAAACTTTCTTCCAATCCTTCAAGTTCAAAGAGCACTGGCCTACAAGAGAGTAAACTCTGTAAAAACTTACTCTCACTTTGTAATGTTTGAGAGTTGAGAGATGAATCTGCATTTACTGATGTCATACATGGTGACAAATATCCACTGGAGCTGCCTTCAGTATCCCCTGTCAACTGTAACAGCTCACTGAAGAGGTCAAAGGTGAAGATGTGTCTGTAGACATCTGATGGGGTGTTGGTATGTCCTTTGTTTTCAAGGATACAGTGAAGAACATGACAGAGGAAGTTCCTAACCTGAGAATCAAAGCAAAATTTATTTTGAGTTTCAGGTGTGAGAGGGTTGTAATTCTCATTTGTAAAAAAATCCAATATGAATTTTGCACAGGAGCAAGGTAAAAACCTTGTGAGGTTTTCTATTTCACTCATACTCTGGATTGATGGTGGATCTGTGACACTGACCCTTGTGGTTTGCACGAAGTATGGTATAAGCCACTGACTGATATTAGGCAAACACCTTTTACTATTCAATAACAAAAAAGAAGAATGCAAGCAATGTCCAAAGTGGATTATTATTGAGAGTAAGCCAAATTAACTGAACAAAGTATCGACTCACATAAAACAAATGCAATGCACACTGTCACCAAGTTTAGAAAATAATATGTCTGCTTCTTGAAAAATAGTAATTTTGTCATGTATTTACTAATATACTATCCATGTACAATGTATTTGTTGAGTCCTGTGAATTTAGCCATTCATGAAATTGCCTTCAAGTCCTCCATCGCTAAACACTCTGCTTACAAAATGTGTAGAATATTTTGTGATATGACTATCTCTTCTGCTGTGAGCACTTACATGATGTCTACCAGTTTGGGTCAGGTAGAGCAGCAGAGCCCTGGTGCATTTCATTGCACAATATGCCACCAGCTGATCCGGAAGAGACACCAGTGCCCACTAGGGAGTTAGAAAGCAAAATGTTCAGTCGATAGTGTCAACATCTGATCAGAACATTGAACAATAGCATTGCATTCATCAAATATAAATTAACTCCATATTTTGTGCCCTATTGCTAGTATCTGAATGGTGCATTGTTGAAGGATACAAAATACATTTGTCAACAGTCTGAAGAGTGATAGCTCTATTCACATGAAGTTAAACATCAAAGAAATAGCTGCCTTAACCCGTTGAAGACAAGTCTCGAGTATACTCTGGAATGTGTCTATGGGAAATGAGTGTTGTAGCAAAGTCAGCCAGCCCTAAATGGGTTAAACTGCTCTTCTAGAATGGTTTGATAATGACCAAAGTCCACATAGGACACAATTAAGTAACAATATTTCTGGAACAAACAGAATCTAACAAAGGAAGACCAGTTATAATATATGCCTAAGAATGTCTTTCCTAGTTGTAGCAGGACACCATATAATTGACAAGCACATGGAATCTGTCTTGTTTTCACCAAATATGACCATCTACAAATGTGTATTACAGGTAATTTGTTCTTACAATATCCTGCAACTTTTCATCTTTTCCAAGAGCTTCCTGAACTTCACAGACTTTCTTGCAGTACTGTCCAACTTCCATTATGTTGGTCATGAAGCTAACTCTCAACAGAATTTCATCTCTCTTCTGGGTTGAAACCTGTGCACTCATGTAGACCTCTGACCCCAGTGACGTGGCCTGGAACCCTTGGGCCATTTCAAGGTTGACTTGGTCAAGAATGTCCTGCTCTCTGTACTTGCAGAGACATTGCTTTGTGGTCAGGTTGTCATGGAGTTCCTGGGATGTACATAGGCTGGCCATGGCTTCATCCTGGTTCGCAGAGGTCATACTTGCTGGTTCAGCACAGGAATAGAGTACATGTACCCGGTACTGTACAGAAAATAACATGACAGTAACTCTCCACTTCACGCAACAAAATACATACAGATGTACTTTGGTACTGAACAGAAAATAACAATGACAGCTCCTAACTCTCTACTAATTCGCTTAAATCATATATCATCCTCTTTATACATAAAAATATTTAAGAAAAAAAATTTTTTTCCAGCTGATAAATCAGTTTTATGCTCAACTGAATAATTGTAGAAGAAGACAGACGCCATATTTGGTACAAAATCTAAGTCATCAGGGACTACATACAGTGAATCAAATGATGAATAACATGTGAATATATAAAATTCTAATAGTAATAATGCTTACAATAGGTTTCTCCACAACCAACATTATTTACAATTTCAACACGGTACTAGAAACACTCTTAGATATGTTTGAAGATGATAATTGTTTGTAGAATGAAGAATGAAGAATAATTGATACCCTATTACTTTGGGGCTGGGAAGGGGGAGGGGCAGATAGGGACTGCTGTCTGTAGAGCCCCTACCCCATCACTTTTGGCTTTGCCAAAAAAGAAAGAAAGAAAGGAAAAGAGAAACATTGACCGCCCCTCCCCCCAAACAAACAAACAAACAAACAAATAAACAAACCATGACCTCCATGGGGGGGGGGGGGGGGGGAACTGACCCTAAATCCAACCATGAGCAGAACTACGAACACAAACAGTCCTTTATCCCCCCCCCCCCCCTCCCCCCCGCAAAAAAAGAGTTCTATATCATATAGATGATGACTGGCGGGGGAGGGAACATACCGAATGTTCCGCCCGAAGGGTTTGAAATAAGTCCCAAGGCCAAGACAAAGTCGAGGGACTTACAGCCTCCCGAAATAGCATTTCAAACCCTGAGGGTGGAACGTTTGGTACATGCTCCCGGCAACGAAAGTCATCATCTGTCATATTAAATGGATTAGCCAAATACAATGTACGTCAAATACGTCAATGTCAACCACAAGCAGCACAACGCACTCGATCGCTCGCCAGTTGATCGCCGCGCAGAGCCAAATGCACTGTGCGCGCGCGGTCCTAGGCCTTCCGTCATTGTTACGTGAAAATGTTTTCCCATGGCCTGCATGGGAGAACATTACGAAGAATGTTCGCAATCATTAATGAAGAATGAAGAATGTTCATAACGAATGTACCTCCATCACGTGACTGTGTTTAGCCAATCACTAACCGGTATTTGACTAACCCATTTAATATAAATTAATGGTCGGCCGATGAGACTCTTGACTGAGACAAGAAACAATGTCATTGATATTACAATGCCAAATGGTCATTGACAGCTGATGACCTGCACTGATAATGTAACTCGAGTGTTGTGGTCTAAATTAAACGTTAAATTTATATATAAATCATATAAATTCATGTGCATCAATCAGCTGTCAATCAGCATGATCAGATAAATTTATAAATGGCAATCAAATCCAACTTCCAAGCCTGCATGGGGGTAACTGCGACCAGCAGCCCCAACGTACAACGTACAGTGTTGGCGGCGGGTCTCCGGGGGTAGCATGGGGGTAAATTTAGTCGACAGCATTGCCAAAATCTTCTCTCACCTTCAAAAGAAATCAGACGCCTCACTCAGCCAGCAAACACCGCGGTAACATGTTTTTGCAGCCCTTCAGCTTCCTGCAGTGCAGTGAGAGAGCAGAATGATTCTTCTAGCCAGTGAGTGCAAAGTGAAAGTGGATTGAATTCTAGGCACACGCCAGTGCTATAATTTAGCGCTCTCGCGACCGCAGCGCAGCGGCAGCTAACAGCAGGCGGGCCGCGTGTTTTTTTTAGACGGCACAGATTGGGGAAACTAAAAATCTATCGGGGACCCTATCACTAAACCTAACCCTAATCCTAATCCTAACCCTAACCATCAAACCCTAACCCTAACACTAACCCTAACCCTAACACCAATCCTAACCCTAACCCTAACCATAACCATAACCAAAAACCCTAACCCAACGTTTTTCCCATAGGTTTAACACGCGCCATGCCCCAATCTGTGCCGTCTTAAAAAAAAACGCCCCCAAGGCCAGACCCAGACACACGTTCACCTGTTTCCGCGGGCTTGGATTTGATGTGATGGGACCATGGGAACTTCATTGCGCAATCTCTCACATAATCAACGTCAACAAGAATCTATGGTAAGCCAATGAATGCTGTATGGGGTGCCGAGTGTGGCAGAGTAACCTTTGCACTCAACTGGGGAACAAAGTGCACGTTTGTCATGACGTAGTGTTTATATTTTACCACACTGAGAGCACTGCACGCGAAGCTGAGTGTATGATACAGTATGTGCGTAGTCGTTTGATTGTGAGGTGCATAATGCACGGTCTGCAATGGCAATGCCCGGTTGCTCTGCTCTGGACCTGGCCTTGGAACTCAAGTCGTAACACCTATTTTAGTGTTAGTAAGTTTGCTTCAATTTATTTATATTCCATTCTAAAAGAAGCATGTAGAATGAGGATCTAGGCATATGATAAATGATGATAAGCCTAGGACTAGTGACAGTGAACTGGTGAAGTAGAGTAAGCCCTGCCTGCTGTCCTCTGACAGAGGACAGCAGGCAGAGGCTCTGTCGTCTGTTGTTGTGAACCCTTCTTTTTCACTTTCAGCTCAGTGAAGTTTAATTTTGTTGTTGAAACCAAACAAGTGGAAGCATTTAGAAAATGGAGAAACATTTTCCAATAAATTACATGTAATACTAATGCTACAGTCAAATTTACTACTAACGTTACCATGGTTAGAACCCTTGCTAATAATAGTATTCTAGACTAATTGGTATTTTTCACAATCTTTATTGATGGCACTTTCAGGTGGCATAGGCCCTAAAATAATGAAAACAAATATATTTTAGGCAAGGCTCGACACTAACTTTAATTTTCGGTGGCCCGATGGGGCCACCAAAATCATCAATTTCAAATTTTTGGTGGCCCCCCCCCCAAAAAAAAAAACATTCATAAAAGTCCATTTTATTTTTGATAAGTCGCACACTCACTGCATGCAATTATGCATTTCCGGCGCAAAAAGTTACAAATTTATTGACACACTTTTCAAAAAATTTGCCCTTTTCTGAAATTTGGTCACCCGACTTTCATTTTTGGTGGCCCTGGGCCACCGGGCCACCGGGCCACTGTAGTGTTGAGCCAGGGGCCTACTATCAGTAGTGAATAGACAGGACTCAATCTCCATGTAAATTCAGGAAGTTGGACACATTGTCATTGGTAAAACTGGTACCGAAATAAAGTGGTTAACTACAGTATGTATATGGGCATTTCCGCGGTAACTCACGTTACATTTTGAACTCAAAATTAGGTCGCTGAGATCAATATCCTTAAAACCTAATTAGTGATATGAGTTACTATATGTGACTGAGTATCATGCACCTCCATCCTACCTCACAGCAACATTACATCCACAGACTCTTATGAGAACTATGAGAAAAAACACTACAAATGTTGGTAACTCACGTTACATAATTTAGACATGCAAAAATTTGGCATGTCTTATATTCAAAAGTTTCCTCAAACAAGAAACAGAGAGACTTTCCTAAAGTCTATTGTGTCAAAGTCATGGACTAACAACATACATCACCGAGTATGGTAAAAATTCAAATTGTCTTACATTCTCCAGGTATCGTCATGTGAAGCGGTAACTCACGTTACGATAACTCACGTTACAGTTTGTCCACATGATCACAAGACGATTTTTTGTCTTAATAATCCAAAGAAAACTTACCAAGACAACTTTTTTTCACAAACAAACTCCATGAATAAAGAATCTAAATTGATTTGAACATTGATCTGACAGTAATTAATCCCATTTTATCCATGAGATTACCAAAAGGCAGGAAACTTTACATTTAGAATACCAACTTGAAGATAAATTTCATTTTTAATTGAGTCGTGTTCCAAGCTTTCATTTGTACTGAGACAAAAATTGTATTCAACAAAATGATATGAAACAGAGTCTATTTCATTAAATTACACTCTTTTCCAGTTAACAAATGCATCAGAAATTGAAGATTTGATTGAGAATTTGATTTGAGTTTTTTTTTTTTTTTATTTTACTAAATGGATTTCAGGCTATCTAGATAAAACAAGTCATCCATAAACTATTCCATTTAATACACTGAGTCACGAGACTAGAGACCTGTCCATGTAGTCTGTGGAGAGTTTAAAGGTTCAGAAATGAATATTTCAATAAATCTTTTAACTTTTAAACAATGCAATTTATATTCCAATTATTTGATAATTGTTTGAATTACTCAAAAATCAATTGTTTGTATGTTTGATTTGTTTACAAATTCTTATACTAAACTGGTACAGAAATTAGAATTGAATTACAGAAACTGCAGATAAATTTTAGTTATCTGCTACCAGTATTGATCAGTTTAATAAAACATGTTCATAAATGTTTAAGCCTTAAAAAACAATGGTTTTGGTCTATGAAATGTCAAGTACCCATTATTTAAATTGTACATACATGTAAAAAGTATACCAGTATCTTCTAGAGTAATCAAGCAGACTGAAGCAGTAAATCCCAATGAAAAACATGAATCAATAGTAAATATTTTGTGATCAGGAGGCTAACTATTAATATCACAAAATGTTGATAGTTTGCTTTAAGGTACATTTTTGTACATGACTGTCCAGCTCTTAAAGAAAATGTCTGATAATGAGGTTCACATTCAACAGGTTTTTGGTAATAGATCAGCATGCAAAGTAAATTACAGAAAACATGGAAAAGTTTCATTGTAGGATTTTGCAACAATATAGCTAAAACCTCAGAGTAGAATAGTATAAAACACATTTAAAAGCGTGTCAAATTCACAATGTTCAGTTCTCAAAAATCTCAGAAAAAACAGCAGGAAGCGAGCTCCAATCTTAAAATTCTGTTCATACATGTAAATGTTTCAGCCTCATAAACAATGGCTTTGGTCTATATAGGTAGGTATAAACTATGAAATGTCAAATAGTAATCACTTGAATTACAAAAACTTTTCAAGAATAATCATGCAGTGACTATCCCAATCAGGAGGCTATTAATAGTTATCACAAAATTTTGATAATTTGCTGGAACAAGGTCCATGCAGCTTTAGAAGAATTGCAGGCTTTCAAGTGGCCCTACTTTTCCTACTTTTTCCTACTTTTTTTACTGCTGTCCCTACTTTTCCTACTTTTTTGCTCAAAATCCTACTTTTTCCTACTTTTTCCTACTTTTTTGGTGAAAAATCCCGCCAAAAAAAAAAAAAAAAAAAAATGTGCAAGGCTACCCGGTACTTGAATAGTTTATATTCAGAAATGATGAGTAGACTCTAGTTGCAGATTCTTACTGGTGGGGAGAGCCTCTTCAGCATGAAAGAGGGATAACACAAACCAATCAACCACAAGACTGCTGCCAGCCTCAGTTTTTGCTCCTGTGCAGATGTGATTGATCCCACTTATATTGCAGCCTAGGACTTGGAGCAGCGCTCAACAAGCTCTCATCATCGCTCAAAATTACCAGGTAAGCTTGCCATATACTTAAAAGTAGAATTTGACATGTGACTTCCAAAGAATACAACTGAGGGAAAAATGCTGCCTACAGCCAGTTTTAATGGATGTAGAGTTCAAGCATATCATGTCTAATGCATGTGCTGGAATGCAAATCCTCAGAAACCAGAAATTTCCTTTGCTAAAATATGGTTTACTACGTAAATCGTAAAGGTCATGTCAAAACAAGAAATGACACCTTCAGATCCCCTTTGCCTGAAATCCTTCAATAATATATGTTTTGATAATAATTAACAGTGATTGCAATATGAAAAACTTAATATAAAAGTAAGGGTTTCACCACAGAAACTAGATCTGGTTGATGTGAGGATGAGTTATTCCCAAGAAAGCATGGATTGGTAGGGACCCATTTGTATGAAACTTGCATATTACTGAGGCTAAATCAAAAGCACTGCTCCCAAAGGTAAACTGGACCTTTAACATGAGACATATGACTTGTGATATCTATTTGAATCATGGGCAGATGGTAGATATGACTACTAAAAACCTTAATTCATCTGAAGGTAAACAGCTGAGGAAAGTTAGTTGCTGAAAGATCAGATGAACAAAAAAGAAATGTTTAATTAACAGATCCCACAAATTGTTAACAAGGAGTGAGAACAACAGTAATTACTTAGCCATCGTGAAAGATAAAGACTAATAGAGCAGAAACCTCTTTATGGACAATCTTAAAAGTTGATGGCGTGTATACATCTTGCAAGTATTGTTTAAGAGGTTGAATTGCATCATAGGTGAGACATTCTACCTCGAAGAACTTAAAAGAAAGTAGGAAATGGAGGAACTTCACAGAAAACGAACACAAAAATAATAATTCAGTAACGTTTAAAGATTGATTGAAGTTTAAACCATGAGACTTTGAAGTTCACTTCCTGACGACACTTACAAACTATCAGGAATATGTAGAGAGAAAAACCATCTAGAGCATTTAGGAAAGATAATGAATGCATATTCCACAAATAAGAGCAAGTGTGTGGATGTTTTAAGTTGAACCGCCAAGAACAGTTTGTTAAGTTTGGAGGAAACAACTTGCAGAAAAAGTAGAAGCCATGATGTCTTTTTATTCCACAGATCTTGCAAATTTTAGTTAACGCTGAACATCTTTTTATTACCCAGCTAGTTTGAACAAGATGTGAGAAAATGGTAGAACAGAAATCTCGTAATGAAAGTAGTCACAGTGTGATGAGTCATTTGAAGTGACATATATATCCAAAATATTGAACCGTCTGAAAGAGTCTTGGTAAAATGTGAGACAGGGAAACTTTTTAAAGAAGAAAAAAGTGAATGGATGGATGTGTATGCCAATTGTGTCAACATACAAAACTGTAAGTTGAAGGTGAAAACCAACAGAACAGTGGAGAGTATCAAAATTGAAAGGGCACAAATACACTGTATTTAAGGGGGGGGGGGGGGAATGGGAACTGCATGGTAAATTTACAGTTTTTCTAGAGTGTATTTGCTCTCAAACAACCAGAGAAATCAGAGAAGCTAGCAAGGACTAAAATGATAATGACAGTCACTGTTTATTTATTTTCCAGATCTTGCAAAGAGTAGTTTATAAGATTAACATGCTGAAATACTGAGCCAGCAAAATATCTGGAGAATGAAAAGCAGAATCTCAACCATGCAAAATTTCAAAGGCGGAAGGATGTAATATTCTCAAAATATATGAAGAAGTTTGATTTCAAGAATATTGAATGAACTTAAAAGTGCCTGGAATAATTGCAAAATGGAGAATCTTCTTGAAAAGGTCAAATAGCTGTATGTGTATTCAACAAAAAGGGTCATGATGAGCTGAAAAAACAGTTGAATGTAAAGAGCTATAAACTATCTCCAGTAAATGTGGCAAATATTGCAAACAGTAGTAAGTCATTGGAAAGTACAGAATGATTATTTTTTACACCTCTTTCTAAATTAACAAATGTAAGTTGATTCAAGAATTGATGGAATCTAGCATCAACAGAACACCAAAGAAATGAAAACATATTTATTTGTTATCTACAGAAAATTATCAAAAAATAGAGTCATTTTTGCTCCCTATAAAGTCGGTAAGACTACAGATAGTGAGAAACAAAAAGCAGTATGTACATGTATGCTCCTCACATCTTGTAAAGTGGAGTCATTTGGTTATATTGCAGTGTTATGTTACTCTACATGCAAGAATACTACATTTCCCTGATGCTGAAATGTAAAGTATTTACTTTTTTTCTCTCTCTCTCTTTGGATATTTTGTGTTCTATTGGTTTAAGTGTTTTAAATTGAGCTTGCCTTGTGTTTCCATCTATATCATATGATTATGAAGATAATCTATATCACTTGAAATTGAGTTGTGGACACTGTGCCATAAACTCACAGTATCTGAGTGTGTAGATTTGTAGTGGGCCAGGATTTGCAAAATAAAGATGTCAATGCATTGGTAGATCTTTCACTTTGTAAGGCCTCACTGTCATGAGACAACCCATTCTTCATGCATGTCTTGCTAGAAATGTAATATGATAACACATGCTCTCAGAGACTAATACTGAGTGCTACATATAAGTAGTTTAAATTATCCTGTTATTTTGAAATGTTTGAACACATGTTAAGTGCTTACATGTATTTGAAATTGAAAGTCTCTTGGAAAGATATAATTTCACTTCATAAGGCCTCACTGTCATGAGACAACCCATTCTTCATGCATGTCTTGCTAGAAATGTAATATGATAACACATGCTCTCAGCATGGAGCTACTGTTAGTAGCTCCATTCTCTCAGAGACTAATACTGAGTGCTACATATAAGTAGTTTACATTATCCTGTTATTTTGAAATGTTTGAACACATGTTAAGTGCTTACATGCATTTGAAATTGAAAGTCTCTTGGAAAGTAAGTATATTTCTTATCTCATGGTCATTCAGCTGGAACTTGAAAGCATACTAAGTTGTTGTGAGCATCACTTAATAGCTTTGTCAAACATCCTTCTATCCTTATATCCATTATATCCACACTTTTAAAGGAAACATATCTCCACAACTTCAAATGAATGTAGATAAAAGTGTCATCTTTTTTAAAATTGCTTTTGTCAAATATCCTTATTTCCAATCTTTACATTTTGGAATGAAACACATATCTTCACAACTTCAAAACATTCAAATGAATGTAGATAAAAGATGCCATCTTTTAATTATGGAAGTGTATAACATACCTTTGGCATAAATGTATAACTTACACATCATGGAATGTTTATGTCATATTTTGTGGGATGATATGTGACCGTCCATCACAAAACTAACAAAAAGTCGCATGCACTGATTTTGTATTAGGACTGAAAATAGATGATATGGGCCAATCCAGCCAGTCTTGAGTTTTTCATATTTTCTGAAAGGGCAAGTCTTCTTATATATTATAATAAAGTTTGGGATCATAAAACGAAAAGGAAATTGTGTTTTTTAGCAGTTTTTTTTTTTTTTTTTTCTGGAACATGCACTTTTTGGTAGAATAATGTGATTAGGTGTTTCTCATAGTCATCTTTTCATTTCTTAAAAACCCTGTCCATACTTTTAACTTTCAACTCCAATAACTTTACAAAGGACGATGCTTCTGCTTTGAAAGTTGGCATTGATCACCTACAGAATGTGTTAATAAAGCATGCACAGCTTAATCTGATAATCTCTTCATTGTTGTAGCTCCAGTGGTTAACATTCTGTTATTTGTTCCATTCATTGCACAGCTAGCACGGCTTGATAAAGATTGAGCGCTTGAATAAATGCTATACTCCAGGAGCCCCTTTTCTCAGTTCACATTTTCCGGAGTGTGTGCTTTCATTCCAATATTAGGATCGGTTAGGAGAGTCCATTTGAATCGAGATATACATCATTTTCATCTTTAAGTTTGTTCTTTCAGAATCTGCTCTTAATTAAAAATCCATGTTTGGCAACTTTTTGTTGGTGTTGCGATGCAGGATCACATATATATGGTAGGTGTTCATGTCAATCACAAAATTATGTCTTTTCTATGTAAGTATTGTAATAAGTGATCAAGATTCATACTGACTGTACGGTTGAACATGCATTTGTGCTTGTTACCTGACATTGTTCTAACGAACGTCTGCCTTTGTTGTATTTTTCAGGCTCTCCCAGGAGCAATAGTGAGGCTGAGGCAGCAGGGTTGTGAGTACAAATTAAGATTTACATGTAACATCAAGAGTTCTGGTGAGTATTGACGAAAACTACTCCAAAAAGCCTGCACATGTCCTCATTTATTCCTACTTTTTTTCTTTAATGCCCTACTTTTTTCCTCTCATGTCCTACTTTTTCCTACTTTTTGAAAGATTTTGTTCCTACTTTATTCCTACTTTTTTACGTTATCCTGCTTGAAAGCCTGGAATTGTCTTTTAACAACTTTCGTAACAGATCAGTATACATGCACTGTAATATTAAATAGTAAATATGGAACAGTTTCTTTCGGAAGTTAACATTAACGATGAACAAGTGATGTGTAATTAATACATTGTACATGTAGACCAGTTGGTTTGGTGACAGAGAGAGAGACCAAGAGAATAACAATCTACTGGAAATAGACCACAAGAGTTCAGTAATCATGTACTCATTGGTTACTTACAATCACAACCTTCATATCATTTCTTGGTATTAAAGAAAAATCATGTCGGTAACTCACATTACATTGTGGTAACTCACGTTACATGGTAACTCACGTTACAATTTTAAGACCTCTGTTATGAGAATTTGAAGCGAAGACTATAAGTCCCATCATATTTCTTGGATGTGTGCTGCATAGTCATTTGATAATCCAAAATACCATGTCTCAGTTGGGCATAGTAAAATTGCTAGGTTAAAAAGTTCATGTTTCGGTAACTCACGTTACAGCAGCTTCTCGAGCTATGTAAGAGCACGCTGGTGTCCGAAGTAATATCTTATATCGAGGTCTCCACTTTATTTACTGCTAGATTAATATATTTTTGATTTGTAAAACCAAACAAAGTTTGATTTGAGCCTCAAATATAAAAAATAATTGCAAAGAGCAACAAAAATGCATTTTTAGGGATTTTTAGGTCAAAAAATGCTTTCTGGTTTCAAAAGGTATGAAAATGCACAAAAGAGAACTTTTCTTAAATGTAAAGTTGGTTTCACACACTTCAAACTATGGCTAACAAAGTAAGATCATCAGTTGTCCTGAAATATGTGGGTAAAATTTTGGTGGTCATGTCGCACAACTCACGGAAATGCCCATATACGCAACCCAGTTGCTGTACGTAGGTACGTCGTGACACAGCGAACTTACAGCGTCTGGTCGGGCTATAAAGTGGTATGATGGTCGTGCACTGGTACCAATATTGGTAGTTGAGTTTTACCTACTAGAAATCTGCTTCAAATCACTTAAATCGAGTGCCGGTGCTTGTGAAAAGTGTGATGATCTAATGGAAAGTAGAGTATTGTTCCTGCCTAACAATTACTATTTTGTCTGTATATTGTTTTTTAATGTAAGCAGATAAGGAAAATGTGACTTATGTTGCTGATAAATCCACTTGTGAGACAAAAAAACAATACATAACACAGCCCAGTCTCTGTGCAGAATTAAGTCACTGTGCACGGTGTGATGCTTCATGGCGTCTCTGGTCCAGCTAGTGAGACTACAGTACTTTGTAGGCTTCTACAAACATGCAATCCTTTGTTATATTTTTGTGCATCCATACTGTGTCTTTGCTAAATATATTTTTTACTGTGTTTAAAATTAAAGTGTTCTGTGTGGCGTTACCCTCATATGTTCATCATATAGATGGGGCGATCATCCATTGTATCCCTGGACGGATTCTCTCACCGCAAATGAGTCGCCATGTCCATCGAACGACAACTGAGTGGAGATGATTGGGTGGCTATACAGCCTGACCCCTTTGCTACCTCCCAGACGAAGTCATCCCGTCTTAGCTTCCAAGTCCAGTGGATTGAGCCGTCTCACCTGATAGGAATTAGGTGTCAGGAGGTTCAGTACAGGGTTATCCCGCGGACACTTAGCAGTAAAGTGCCCTCTCGCGTCGCCAAGCAGACTCACAAGGCTAGCACAGCCCGCCAGAATGGTATCTCAGGGAAGAACTCATCATCTAATGGGGTCAAAACTTCTGGTGAAAGTTGGGAAACCAAGATGACAATCAACAAGTTGCAATATGCGCATGAGCAGATGTGTCTTGTGAATTCTTCACTGTCAAATTACCCTCCAAAATTACCCTTTGACCCCCGAGGTATCTGGAGCTGGGTGTATACTATCCAGATTCCGGACGATTTCAGTGAGACACTTGAGGAGTACCTGGGCATAGCCAGTGAAATCTGTGGGCACAAACTGCTAAAGGACACCCTCTTTGACGCGGGTATGGGGATTGAGAGCTATGTTGAGAATTACGGCAAACTTCGGCAAGTTGCTTACGAGAGTGACGCAGAGAAATGGAAGGAAAAGCTGAAACTCTCGCACCAGGGACACGCCTCCGTGAAGAGGATGGTGGAAATGATGTCCCTGTATGACCAGGAGGATGACATCCTAGATGGACTGCTTGCGGCAGAGGCAGAGCTCTTCAATCTATACCTTCAACCGTACCTGGACCTGAGGGAGGTGGCATTCAACCATCTCCTTCATCTACAGGAGGTGCTGGAAGACCAAGTTTTGGAGGAGGATGAGGAGGAGGATAGAGACCGGTATACTATGGAGTACAGTGAATGGCAAGAACAGTATGTAGAATCCATAGATGCAGTCAACAAGCTCAGGATCAAATACTTTGAAAAGAGCATGGATACAACAAAAGGTACATAGACCTCTTGTAGGACACAGGTTAATTCCAATTCTACTTATAGTTGCCATGCCAGGAGCTCCAACAAACTAATGCTTTTAGACTGATGAGTTTTATTCAATTTTACTCAAAGATAAAACGTAAAATGGCAAGTTGAAATTCTATTATGGTGCATTCCAAAATATACCAGATATTCTCTTCACTCTTCACTTTCCCCAAATGAGCCAAAATGAGGTTTGACTGTACTTTCAGTATCATTGATTACATGCTTCATAACAGAGTTGTGTAAAGGTTTACAAACCTCTTTGGTTTTACCAAGAGTTTATGAGGTGTAATAATTTCCTTTTCTGTGAAACACTAGTACTTGCAAGTAACTATGAGCTTGCAGAGCCTTTAATGAATTTGCATCTGAGCCTCATACTTGAATACGATCTTAATTATTTTGAGAAGCCTTTTAGAACAATTCTCCTTGAGTGCACCCTGCCATTAACGTCATTCTACCAGCAATGGCAGTGTACCCACAAATTTGTAACTAGGTCAGTAGTGGAGTACTGAAGATATTTTTTGCACCTACCTAGATTTGAACCCAGCATTTCCTCTTCAAGCATTCCACAGCAACATCCATTATACCATGTTGCTCCCACATGCCTTGCCCCCTTATCGCCACAGCCGTCATCAAGCAAATGAGCTTGGACAGTGAGAAGTTTGGCAAGGCATCTTGGGAAGCTGGTGGCGAAGAGCGCCTGCTCAGACTCCAGCAGACGTTGTCTCAAGATAATGTGCAGCTTCTCCAGTCTAGGAGGGACAAGTATAAGCATGAAATTGGCAAGATAAACCAGGAGGTATGATGTGTGTGTGTTGCAACTTGGTATGAAAATAAACAATATACTTCAAGAAGATATGCTAACTTTCAATTTCAAGGTGACAGTAATCATGAGGAGAGAGACAAATTGCAATGAAATTTAAAGGAAATTTGATTAGATTTTGCTTTGCTCTGCAGGGGAGAGTTTGATCTAAGATTTAGCTTGTGTTTTTCTACTGATGGTCAAAACGTAGAATTTTGTGGAAATGTAATAATTATAATACTGATGATGATGATGATGATGATAATGATAATAATAATGATAATGATAATGATAATAATAGTAATAATAATAATGATTATTATAACAATAATAACAATAATAATGATAATAATAATCCTGATAGTGATTATAATAACGATAAGATCATCTTTATCAGGGGAAGCCTCTTCAGAGGGACCTGCCATTATCATTACCCATCTAGGTCAAGAGAGACACTGCAATGGGTAAAGTCATCTTATCCAAGGATGTATATGATTGGAACAACCGTATATATGTCAGGACTAGGTAGTTTTTTTACTGTGTTCGCCCTATACCAGCTGGCTTGCCTGGATGAGGGACCAAGGTTCAGGGAGGAGGTGGAGCGACTCCAGAGCAAGGCTTCTGAGCTTCAACTGAAGCTGTTTGACACACAGCTCAGTATCCTCCAAGACCAGGAGATGCAATGCAGCAAACAACTCAAACAGCTCCAGGCAGAAATACAAGGTGAGATAGTCCTGCACTGTCCCACCAGCAGTTTGGTAGTAGGGTATTAGGGCAAACTCTCTGTTTTGTGGAAAGGTTCAGGAAATTTGTGATGAGGTATCTTATATCAGAACTGGTCTATTTTCACAGCATCTCAGTATGAGAGAGTTGATTTTACACTATTGTGAATCGGGTTATCAGAAGATTATGGAATTTGCTGCTTTTTAAAAAGATGGTAATGTTGCTTGGCTTGTGTGGTATAATCGACCTGAAGCTTCTTAAAATTCGTAAATTACCTGGAAATGCAAGGTGCAATAAACACTTCTATCATTTACTTCCAGAAATAGGAGTGAAGGTAGAATCTCTCTTGTCTACATGATCTGAAGTTCCTCCAGTTTTACTTGCAGATGTGAAATTTCAGCAAATTGCATCTGTCAGACCATTAGACATGCTATGTGTAAACTTATTTCTTTTGTGTTGCATTATATTGCAATTCAGTGATGAATGCAAAGCTGCCTCAAAAAAAGAAAAAAATTGAAAGAAAAAGAAATAAATATATTCCTGATGACTGGCTATGAATTTGGCTTTGTGATAGTACGTTTAGCCCAGGTGAATAAGTGACCGAATACAATGTAGTTTATAGTCACAACTCATCTAGACTTCCTAAATTATTTTGCAAAGAACGTTTGTTGCCAAAACACCTGTTATCAGTGAGAGTAAAGCAATCTTGTAGCAAATATACCAAAACAGGCAGTGAACAGTGTGTACATACATGTATCGTCGCTTGGGCGACAAGACCTCATATCTACAGAATGTCAAATGTTCAGGGGAGCAAAAAAAAAAACAAACATGACAACCAAAGCACTGTATCCAATGGGATAGACATTCCTTTGACATGCTATGGTTGCTTCATTTTTGGGGTAAGACATGTAGGATTTGGACAGGACATCACTTAACTGATTAACTGACCATTAATCCAAAAACATCATTTTCACCAAAATTGCAGATACAAGGTCTTGTCACCCCAGTGACGATATGTGAGTTTGAATAAAGTGTTGCAAAGGAACTGTTTTCTACTGTTTGCTAGTTGATAGATTATGTATACTTCACAACAAGTGGTGATGAATGTTCATGTTTAAGGAAATTTGGCTGTGAATCACTGACGACTGGCTAACACTTACGTTTGATCCAAGCATTGGCAAAACTAATATTAGGCGTAATCAGAATTGCAAAAATTTTAGGGGAATTGGTATTACTGGCATGTTGCTGAGATTGAGTGACATTAATGAGGAGCAGTTCATTCTGTTCTTTCCAATTTTCTCTCTGTGACATACCAGAGGCTGAAGACAATGTGATGTTCTTTGATGCTGTGGAGAATGTTGAGGATCTAGAAACAGAGATGGATGCAGAGGAGGAGGGACCAATCAGAGAGGAGGAGAGTAAGACACTGGAAGAGAGGTACACCAGGGTGAAGTCCCTCCAGTCTCGGATCGCTCGCATTGGCAAGAGGAAGGCACAGATCAGGAACAATAAGGTTTGGCGTTTGCTCCTCTGTAGCACCCTTTGTGCAGGCACATGAACACAACTGTACCACAATGACGGGGCAATGCCTTTTGTATGATTGCTACTTGAGTATGAATCAGCGAATAAAGTAAGCTGTTAAATGTGCTTTCTAGTACAAAAACAAAAACACTTGAAAGGTTTAAAGCGAGTAGTTTACATAGGTAGTTTTAACCATCACATTAAAACTATGATCCCAGGTAAATTTCTTCACTTACTAACTAGTGAAACCAAATCAGACAAAGTTTGACAAATGCTCCCCTTTGACACTTAAACAAACTTTGGAGAAATTAATGCTGTGTACACATTAGATTGTTTTATTCATTTGTATTCCCCCATGATGCAGCAACTGTGTCAAAGGCAGAACCAGAGCAAACATACCAGGAAGAGGAGAGAGGAGGAAGAATTTCAAAACCATCATAAGGTCCAGCTCGTAAGTACTATGTGACTTTCCTCGTACATTAGATGGTGCTGAATGGGTAACCAGAAAATATTGTACGAGTCGAGGACACATATTGCATGAGTCAAGATATGTGCATTGAGTGGCCCTTGGGGGAGTATATTTTTAGTATTTCTTGAAATAAGTGTATGCAATATAATTGCTGTTTGTAGAATGATTAATAAATCCCTCTTTCAGAATTTCATTCATTTCTTTTCCAATCCTCAGCTGAACTTGTTAGCTACTGGATATTAGTACCTGCTGTACTTTATGTATGCAAGTTTGTGTTGCTCAAGACATACAATGACTCCATGAAATAACCAGCATTTGTATCTTTTTAAATGTTGGGATAACTAATGCGATAAAAAGATTTCTTGTTTGTTTGTTAGCTTGTTTGTTTTTTTTTTAAATAGAAATTAGGTAACTTATATCTAATTATGAGTATTCAAAGTTTTGTAGAAACATGACATGTTTCTCATCTTTCATTATTATAGAAACGCAATGAACAGGCTGCTGCTGAGGCTAGCAAGAAAGACTTTTTCAGTGCAGAACGGCTGAAGACGCTGGAAAGACTGAAGAGCTATAAGCTGGTAAGAAGAAGTTTCACTATAGATTTACACAAAAAGCCTTCATGTGTACAGAGAAAGTCTCACATGAAATGAGCAGTAAGGGGACAGATTCCTGTATGTTACCATTTTCAGATGTTTGACATATAACATCACAGGTATTGGTATATACATGTAAGTCAAAATTGACTGCTTAGTAATTGGGGAATGGTGCAGATGATAGCCACATTGGGATCTTTAAATGACTGACTAGTGTACATGTATTCTCTTTTTTATGCCTCCGTCAACGAAGTGGCCAGAGGCATTATGTTTTCGGGTCGTCCGTCCGTCCGTCCGTCCTTATGTACGTCTGTCCGTCCCTCCATATGTCCGTCCGTACGTCCATACGTCCGTCCGTCCCGTTTTGTTTTTGTCGATATCTCAAGAACCGTGTGGTGGTTTTACATCAAACCTGGAATGAGGGTATATCCTGGGGGGATAATACTTTGTTTGGATTTTAGGGTCACGGGGTCAAAGGGCAAAGGTCACAGGTTATTTTGTGAAAAAAAAGGTTGAAATTTCATGTTTTTCTCCATATCTCGCAAATGGTTCAAGGTATCTTCATGGAACTTAGTATATATGCATGTACCGATGGGCAGTGATTATCTAGGGAAGTTGGGGGTCAGGGGTCAAAGGTCAGGGGTCAAAGGTCAAGGTCAACTCCTCAAAATATCACTACTTTCCTTATATTTATGCAATGCCTGAAGGATTTTTTTAAAAACTTGATGTATGCATGTTAAACCCAATATCTATTCTGTGGGAAGTTTCTTGCCAAAAGGTCAAAGGTCAAGTGAAAGTGCTAAAATTGCACTTTTTCCTCCATATCTCGAAAGTAACTCGAGGTATCATCATGAAACTTACATATTTATGCATGTTCTACCTAACAGTGATTCTCTTTGGAACTGTGAGGTCAAAGGTCAAAGGCCAGGTTTAGATAATACTATTTTTCCATTTGATACTGAAATTATACTTTTTCTCAATACCTTGAAAATTACTCAATGCATAAACTTATAAAAGGGTCAAAAGTCAAGTAAAAATCATCAGTTCCCCAAATACCTGCACTCTGATGTTTTAATCATTCATCCAATTGAACCTAGTTCTAGGAAAGTGAACATTCAGCACATTTGTGGCAAACCTGTCATTTCAATATTTTGCCAGTTGTGTGAAACTGTCATCACACATTGTCAAGACATTGTACTATAGACCTATCAGGAGAACCATGCATTATGGTGGAGGCATACCAGTCGCCGTAGCAACATTTCTAGTTTTTTTTTTCAGCATGGACCTGCAATAGTGTGTGCCTGTTTATGTTAAAAGCATACCTCTTATAACTGTCAGTACAATTGTACTACTGTTTATGAATGGCATCTATGTATTTAGGTTTATTCCCCAACATTGATGTCACTTCTCATTTGCAGAAATACCCTTCACCCAAGACGATCAAGCCGCACCAATACAAGAAGCAGAAAGAAGAAAAAACTCGACCAGGAAGTAAAGCCACCGCTGCCACAGACTCCAAGGCTCGCAGTGATAAGACAGGCCCAGTGAGGAGGACGGTAAAGACAAGTGCATCACCGAAAACGACTACATCCTCCAGGAAAGCACCATCCAGTGCCTCTAAGGAGTCATCAAGGACCCCTCCTGCTCCGCCTCCTCATCCCCCACCAGAGGCTCCATCTCTGCCACCACCACCGCCGCCACCACCACCACCTCCCCCGCCCGCCCCTCCCACTGCCCCGCTCCCTCCCCCTCCCCCTCCTTGCCAACCCAACCAGGGCCGCCATCCTTCCGTGTCAGGCGGAAGAAGGCAAGAACAGAAGGGTGCAGGAGAAAAGGAAACTAAAGCACCAGCTGGCATTGACTTGGGAGCAATCTTGCAGGGTCGCCAAGCTCTGCAGAAAAGAGAACATAATACTGAAGACACAACAAAATCAAGTAAAGGTACATGGAAAAAAAAAAACCCTTCCTATAAGATTTTTCTTTGTTGTATTTTTCCTTTTTTTAATCACCATCAACTATTATAGTCCACTCCCCTTATAATGAACGTGGTTATAATGATATTTTTGTTACAACAAAATGGAATTCAAACCCAAACATTTTCATCCGAATTTATCTGTAAACTGGTACCGTACTGTTCGGCTATAACAAAATTTTGATGTAATGAAAGAAAACAACCAATCCTGAGGACTTCTTTATGACCGGAGTGCATGGTAGAATGGGAGTGCACCAGTATCATTCATATTCATAAGCATAACTTTTTTAAAGATCTGCAATTTTTGAAGCAAGGGGTGTTGTGGTGTGGCAGCTAAGACTTGAATGTCAAACAGAGTTTCCATGCTCGAGTCCCTTTTAGTGCTTACAATTGTGGTAAAGATGGTGAACCCATGATGTCCCTGTTGACCCAGGTGCATGAATCGTTAACTGGCAATGCTGGGTTAGTTCTGTGATACAGCAATGGCAATATAAAAGAGGTTACCTGAATGAATAAGACCGTATAACCAATGGTTTTAATATTACTGTTATTATCATTGCCATTGTCATTACATGTGTTGTCAATAAATTCATAATTTTCATTATTATTGAATGACACAAAATAAATTACATGGAATGATTTGTGTTGCGAGTTTTTTGAAATGCTATTATCAGTGAGTATCATTACCAATATTATTATCAATACCATCATAAAGGTGTCATAGCTACTAATTCTAGTAAAGTTGTCATAATTATTGACATCATTTCTTACAAGATGCTATAATGCTTTAACATTGTAGTCATTATGAGCACATGGCTGCTGTTATTGCAATCGATATCATATTATAATTTTTGTGTAAGTGGCATTCAGTAATCATGCTTGTTACCTTCGCCAAGGGAGGAGGTTATGTTTTCGTTATCGGTTTGTTCGTTCGTTCGTTCGTTTGTCCTTGTGCAAAATAACTCAAAAAGTAGTTAACGGATTGGGATGAAACTTGCAGGAAAGGTCGAGAATGATACAAGTAACAAATGATTAACTTTTGGTAATGATCCGAGAATTTTTGGGGAATTTACGAAGGATTTTTGATATTTTGGCAGGCAGGGTCAATGAACTTGGGAGTTCAGGCTTTGCGTATTTGAGGTTTGCCTGCGCGCACTAAAGTGCGTCCTTTAGTTTATGCTTGGGCGAGGCGCGCCATGCAGCTGAGGGTTTATGACGTAACAAAGGCTTCTATATTGGGAAATCGGGTAACTTTTTAGCACCGATGCTGTGTGTATGTATGATATCTCTATGGAAAAACAAGATCAGTGGTGGAAATAAGCTGCATGCTTGGCGGAGCTGTGCGTTCTCAGAGTGCTTTTCTAGTTATGAATTTCATTGTCATCATCATCGTCATTATCACCGTCACTACTTCTATTACTAATAATACTACATTTTCCTCCCTGTTTTTATGACTTCTGGTACCATCACTTTTATCACTGCTACTACCTTGATGCCATGTTTTTTGGCAGACCCAATGATGGACATGCTGCACCTGATTCGCCAGGGGGTCAAGCTGCGTCAGGTCAAGGACAGCGAGCAGCCCAAGAAGGTCACCCAGTGGGAGAACTCGGAACTCTTCAGCGTCATCAGCAAACTTCGATCACAGGTGGAATCAGCCGAGCAGTCCGACTCCGAGGATGAATTCTCATGAGCCCAGATTCCAAGCCGCAGCAGTCTTATTCATCAGAGTGAGGGTATATACATCCATACATACACTCAGCAAAAAAAGAAAGTAAACAATTTTCGAGTTCATATTTTTCATTTTGTTCTCCAAAGCACAAAAGTAAAAATTGCAAAAATGGACATGTTAGCTTTCTTTTGCTAACACAGAAGATTCTTCATTTTCCCCCATTATTGTTAGCCTTTATTGATCTTTTTGGCTTTTAAGATATCATAGAGATCACAGTTTTATTTTAAAAACTTAATTCATGTTTCTTTTTGTATGAAATTTGTTATTTGTTTTTATTGTTACATGGAAGAGCACCTAAGCATGAATGGCAACTTGTTCAGTTTTGCAATTTTTACTTTTGTGACCTGGAAGAGAAAACAAACGTGTTCACTCATGCGTAAAGATTCACTTTTTGTTGACCTACCAGGTTGATAGCCAATCAAATTACCTTTACTATGGTATATAATACAAAAACTTTTAGCCAAATGTTAGATGAGAAATATATACTTGAAAATAGTGCTTACTTTCTTTTTTCTCTGAGTGTATATTAACATTTCTTGTACAGTATGAAGTTGTATATTCGTGTATTTGCATTGCATTTCACTGTGTACCAACACAAATCATTCAACTAAAGCATTTATGCGGTGCTATGATTAAATTAATCCCCAACATGTTCTTCAAATGTCCATTTAATGGCCTCTTTGAGGTTTTTATGCCTCCGCCAACGAAGTGGCCGGAGGCATTATGTTTTCGGGTCATCCGTCCGTCCGTCCGTCCGTCCGTCCGTCCCATTTTGTTTTTGTCGATATCTCAAGAACCGTGTGGTGGTTTTACATCAAACTTGGTATGAGGGTATATCCTGGGGGATGATACTTTCTTTGGATTTTTGGGTCACGGGGTCATAGGTCAAGGGTCACAGGTCAAGTGAAAATGTTAAAATCTAACTTTTTTCTCCATATCTCACAAATATTTCAAGATATATCTTCATGGAACTTAATATATATGCATGTACTGACTGACAGTGATCATTTAGGGTATTTATAGGTCATGGGTCATGGGTCAGGGGTCAAAGGTCGAGGTCAACTCATCAAATTGTCATTATTTCCCTCTCATCTATGCAATGTTTGTAGAATTTTTCCTTGAAACTTAGTCTATGCATGTATTACCCTATACAGATTTTCTTGGAAGTTTCTTGTCAAAAGGTCAAAGGCCAAAAGGTCAAAGGTCAAGAGAAAGTGCTAAATTTCACTTCTTCTTTAAACTTATAAAAGGGTCAAAAGTTGGGTACAAATCCCTAAATACCTGCACTCTTATTAGACAGTATAGCCATTCATCCAAATAAACCTAGTTCAAGGAAAGTGAACATTCAATGCATTTGTGACAAACCTGTCATTTTTGAATATTTTGCCAGTTATGTGAAACTGTCATCACACATTGTCAAGACATTGTGCTATAGGCCTATTCGGAGAACCATGCATTATGGCGGAGGCATACCAGTCGCCATAGCAACATTTCTAGTTTTTTCATTTCTCATGTTAAATTTCCATTTTATTTCTTGAATGAATTTGTGTCATTTTCTCATGTAGCAATGCTTGTCATCATACTTAAGTAATACAATTTTATATCCCATTGTTCTGCCCCAACATCCAAATGTTGACTTGTGAATTCAAAGCAATACCTGTATAGCCATTAGTCTGGTAATGTGATTTAGAGACTATGACAAAGGCCTTTATTTCAGTCTTCAATGAATCAATCGGTATGTAAACAGCCCAAACCCATTCCCCAATATTTTTCGAGGGTTGGAGAACATAGAGTGCTATGTAATTTGTAAACATAAACATTATGCAGTGTGGAAATATTTTAGAGGGATGGTACAGTATTGATGGAGATTAGAATTGAGCCATTATCTTTTTGTGAGATACCAAGACAACACTTATGATATAGTACAGAGCATAACATTTAAAGAGGAATTTAAAGTTAATTTGATGAAAATTGGGTTTGAAATGACTGAAACATCAAAAACCAATTTTGAAAGTAAAACAAAGCAATTGTAATAACGTGTGGGTCCCACACTTTATTAGAATCGCTCTGTTTTGGATATTTCAGCCATCACAAAACCAATTTTCATCAAATACATGTTCAATTCCTCATGGAATTACATGCTCTTTCATTTTTTTCATAAGAGGTTTCTCATTATCTTACCAAAAAATGTTAGAAACTTGAAATTAGGTCTCAACCAAAACTATACAATCCCTTTAATCTCAAAAACTTTACACTCAGTTGAAGACCTCATAATTCTTTCATCATTATTGAGTCTTTTGTTGGGCAGGTGTTGTTCATAATAGCTATGTCTGTGTAGGTTTGCACAATATACAGTGTATTTGTTGGTGTAGGCTGGCAATACCAAAAGTGATATGGAACTGAAACTATACGTTGGAATGCTAAGATGAGTTAATTATCTTTATTTTGTTTGAAATTCATTGGTTAAGAGTGAAATGTAGGAAAATTTGGTCTCGAAGCATTTTCCTCCTTGAATTCTATGCGCAGACATGCATGTCATTTAGTATGAGAACATTGAAGAATATCATGCAGGCAATTTTTCTAGTGATCTCCAAAATCATGTTGAAGATCTCACCAAATTGGTATGTGCTAGTAACTTTATCATTTGTCTAACTTTACAAAGGCATATTTAGGGTTCTTCCTTTGTTTTAGGGTGTCATTTCTTTCATCATGAGATCATATTACACGTCTAGGCCTACTGGTCATAGATCAGCATTGTATGCTTTAAATGTATAGAGATGCTTTACTTTTAATGTTTGACCATGTGTTAGATTATATATGTTCACTTTACTTTCAATTTACAGTTCACAAAAATTTAATATTATATATAAGAGTGTAGTCCCATCTTCATGAATTTTAGTATCGAGTGCTAACACAATGAAATCAGATCTAGGCCTGTTACAAATCACCTTCAGTTCATAAGTGGATAGGAACTAATTGGTGTACATGTCGGAAATGTTGGCCGATTTTGCTACCCCATGGTGTTCTCTCAATATACATAAGCACATTGTATGATGACATAAATGGTATATCCCTGGGTACCAAATGAAAAATCAGCCATTTTGTTGAATTATTATTATTATTTTTTTTAAAAGGTTGTACCCTTGGTTGCCAAAAAGTGGAAATTATTTTGGTGCTTGAGCTAGTGGAGCTAGCCACTACACTGCATTACACTGAAGCACACGCCATTGCTAGCACAGCGAGCCATGCATGCATCGTATAACATGCAGTGGCATGGGAGTGACCAAGGAGGTACTAGGCTCGCCTAGGGCAATTTTGCCCCCCCCCCCTCGATGTATCGCATGATTATTCCGCAACGTGTGATGCTCTCGCCACGACATTTCATGACTTTTTACTTTCAAGTATCGCGCAACTTTTGAGACCAAATTTGTTGCTCCCAGGGCATACCGTTTTGAAGCCACGCCCCTTTGAAAAAAATTCGTAGACCCAAAAATTGCTCAAAAACATGATTTTGTGTACAAATCCAAGATGCATGTAAATTGTGTTTTTGCAATTAATTCATATAAAAATAAACATTTTTACTTTCAATGGCTGATATGATTTATTTAGCCTGATTATGCTTTAAAAAGTTCCTGCGACAAATTTTGACAAAATACAAACACAAAAAGTAAAAAAACGAAGAAATACACAAGAAATTCAATAAACAATAAAATACATAAATAATTATGAAGCTGAATTTTCGCTTCAAAATTATTGTTGAGGATATTGAAAAGAATATGTTCACCAATAATTAGAAGTCTTAGAGCTTTATTTTTTGTATTTATAGGCAAAAAAAATAATTTTTGCATAAATTAGCATAGAATTAGTATGAAATAAATAAATTGAAATTGGAAAAATCTAACTATACAGTCTTGTAGATTACATTAACCTCTACCTTAGTGCAAATTTTCGCAAGGATCGCGCGATCCACGACCGAGATCTGGGGGGGGGGGGGGCAAAATGCCCCCTCCCCCAACCCCCCCCCCACGATGGTTTCAATTCCCTCAAAAAAAAACAGTAGGATTAGGGTTAATGCTCACACACCAAAAAAAAAAAAAAATTAATTAATAAAAATAGGCTTCCAATACAGATGAAGCAACATACTGTATCCATTTCTTCAGTATTCAATAGGTGTCTGTTCATTTCATATTTAACCACAAACTTTGTGCATTCTGCATAATACAAGTTATTGGTTAGTGTTTAACAGTGATAAACTAGAAAAGATCTTGAGGAATACAGAATGACACAACTTAACCACACTCAATTATTGATATTCTGTTCAAATATAGCAAATTATAATTTTAGTTTCTATTACATGATACTTATTTATATGTAGCTCTGTAAAGAGATAACTGCCTTTGTAGAGCTTGACATACTAAATGTTTTGGTGTTTTTTTCCCCTTTCTTACAAGAATAAATGGATCGGGTTAGCCATGATTGCTATTATTCACTGTCTGGCATCTGTATCTATTTCACCTTTTCATCTTTGTCTTAGAAACAGGTGGTTGGATTTTTCCCAAAGTTGGCAGGACTCATTACAGGGTGGAGGGGATTATGGCAATTTGTGTAAATGATGGTGGTGAAGCAAGGATCCCTTTGGGGCGCCCCATGTGGCTAAATATAAGAAATTATAATATTTTGTTCTTTTTTATTGAAATTTTATCTTCATGAAAACTGGTGGCTCTGATTTGACCAATCTTGGCAAGAACATCATCGGGATAGGGGATTTTAGTTTGTTATAGTGGTGGTAGTGCCCCTGAAATCAGGAGTTTTTTACCCAAGGGCATGCAATCCTCAAATCTCAAGATTCCTTCTTTTGTTTTGTTTCTGTTTTTTTTTTTTGCCTGGGGTGGAGTGACCTGAAAGCAAAATACTCTGCTTTATTGTTGTTGTTTTTTTTTTTCCATTGGAAATTAACACTGACCTATTTTCTGTCGTAATTACCATAAAATTAGTCAGTCAAAGTGATTAATAGTAAAGATAGATTTATATGAGTTTCGTGATGGAACACGGTTTCGATAGGAAATGTACACAAAATCACTAAATTTTGTGCATATTTGGTGACATGCAGTTACAAACATAGGTGTGGGCTCGTAACTGTACACATGGACGTAGCAAATTTAGTTTCCTAGTTGCGCGAGACTTGAACAAAAAAAAAAAGTCTGGAAGTCTCATGACGAGGCCAAATTCTCGTGTTGCAGAGTCATTGCACTAAACGTGGGTGGCGGGGGGGGGGGGGGGGGAAGGAAGAATCTGCCCACGGCCCTCAATTTTTAGGCTTAAAAGATATTCTTAAGAATGATAGTATAGGCCTACTTTTGCAATTAGTTTTATAATACATTAATTGAAAAAGTCCTTTGGCCTATCAGTCACTGGGTCCATAGCTCGAGTCTCATTGCTGCAGTTGTGCCCTTGGTGCCACACTTTAACTTCATTGCCTAGTCCTTCGGATGAAACTTGCCAAGGCCGGCAACCCCTTGATCGCTAGTTTACGTGCATTCATTAAGACAGTATACTACAATTCAAACAAACTTTTGGAAAAGTCTCGACGGTACACAGATGACAAATCCCTTGAGAATCCACTATTTGTTCATGTTTGAAAACTTGTGCAATTCAAATGAAAATTGATGTCATCTCCATGTAAAAATTCACAAACAAGATTGGCGGAATAATTATGATCGAATGAATAAAAAATTAATGATATACCAACCTTTCTCTGCTGTAGTATTCATTTCATAAGCAAGAAATATATAAAGATGAATGAAAAACTTTATGATTATAATTATATATATATATATATATATATATATATATATATATATATATATATATATATAATTACATATATCTTGTGTATGTTTATGTTAAGACCATACACATATTGTACAAGTAGTGTTTTTACTGTCATGTATGCAGTGTAGGAGTACATGTACTACATTTAATAGAGGAAAAAATGGCCACGATAAATTCACACGTGAATCACGTGTTAGTAGAATGAGAAAAATTTAGGCCGTGGTAGACTAACAAGGAAGGATGTAGGACTGAAAGTATTTCGTGACCAAACTCGCCTTCCTGTCATCACGTGACCAGTCTTCATCCTATTAAGTAACCGTACTTAAGGAATTCAGAAGACGTTAAGGGTCGTTTTGCTCCAGGTTTCTATCATGGTGTGGTTATAGATATGCACAAGTATGACAGGAGATATTCTTGAGAAACACTGGGAATGACAGGAAAAAGTGATAAATGCTTTGCCTTGTTATTTGTAGTGAAACGATATCAAGAAAATGTGAAGAGGATTTGACATGTTTTCACTTTCTTTTTTTCCGGCATAATACCTTTTTCAGAAAACTTGAAAAAAAAACCTTTATGCCAGAAAAAGTCGAAGAAATTAGCATTTCTCATTGAAGAAATACACTTTTTATTAGGGATTCTGCTACTACTTTCTAATATTGTGCTATTGTGACAGCACGAATTGTAGCCTTCTATCCAGTGATAACGACACATTGATACAACCAACATGCTTTCAAAAGAAGAACAAGAACAACAAAAGAGACCAGTTATGACTTGACCCTGAGACTACTAGAAGTATTTGCTATCCCATACTCCTTTGATCGGTACAGATTCACGTGAGGATTGAATTATGGCATCAAAACATCGTTAGTCACGACAATACAGTTTGAGGTCAGGATTGATTTATGGCTCCGAAACATTAATTATTATTGTGGCAGCTGACGTCTGTGGAGAGCGTATTCTCTCCGTATCTTGACACCTCCCTACTTTCTCGAGTGTGTTTTTCTTTTGGGGGATGCGATTGGGTTTTCATAACACTTCAAAAATGTTCTTGTGGCACTTCGATCCCAGGTTCAAGTACGTGACACATATCGCCATCATATCTTAAGAACAGAGCTACAACTCGGATATGCTCAGCAATGACACCGCACCAGATTCTCCAATGGCAAACTCTTGAATCCCATTGGTCAATTCGGTGAAGGAGGAGGGTTCACTCCTTCAGATGAGGGCGGACTGGTAAAAGGTTGCTGGTTTCGACCTCCGGACAAGCGAGAGGAAAGACTTATATGTTTCTCTCGAATCACTCCTTATTTCCCGCACTGCAGCGTACGAAGATATCGTCTGAACTCACTATATCTCATCATAAATGAATTGAAGCAGAGTTGGTGACTGAGAATCACGCGAGAAGATTCACTATTTCCTGATATTTGACTTTCAATCGTTCTGATACTCAAAGAGAACAAGATGAAAGCCATTATATCTTTGTCCATATCTCTTGTCCTGTCAATGCTCTTACTTGTTTGTGACGGACTCTACTTGGAGTGCGGCGATGTTGACCCAAGGAATGCAGAGAGTGCATCAGTGCCAAGAAAAAACAGTTTAAACTACTGCACTTGCCGTCTGCAGAGGATAATGAAGCGTACTGAAGTCCTGTTCTGGTCGACTGCGGACGGGAAAAATATCGGAAACTGTACGGTCAGTAATTGTTGCGAGAAAGACAGAGAGTGTCTTACCATCAATAATGACACGATTGCCTCATTTTATCATTTGCCCACCACATCAGGCAATACATCGTTTCCAACTTACAGGTGTTCCCTTCTGAGTGGCGACGGGTCAAGTGCTGAGACGGTGTTTGCTTCTGTAGGTGGTTCGAACAGTAATAGAGCGGTGTGTCGCTCAGTCGTGACCCACCGCACCGGGGTCTTCAAATCATGCCAATCACTGTGGGTGGAAGATGATACAACTGATTTTTCGCGTAGACAACTCTTGGGTGTATATAATGTGACAGCCAATTACATAACAAATTTGACGCATCCAAAGAGCTGGATACCCCATCTGCTGCTGGAAGAGGCAACTGATGCTAAGTGCTCATGTGCCGTCTCTCTTGAAGAGCTTGAGAGACGGTGTAACTTGTCCAAATCAGTTACATCGGAACTTCACAATTTACTTGTTACTCGAGAAAACGAAAACATAACTTGCGTGAGTCGCAATGGAGGCAAAGTGTCGTATGACCATGGCGCAGAGAGAGGGAAAGACGTGAAGTTTGATGGGAATATTGTTTACTGTACTTGGGAATACTGCGATGTGGACAATGCAAACGCAGTGAGCAACGTAAACGTGAGGCAAAATTGCATGAATTGTTCATTGTACGAAGGTTTAGTACGTGACAGTGATGATGAATTCCAAACTAGTCTGTCTCCATATAGTGTGACTGACACGTGGCATACAGGTGAGAAAGAACACGTGTCTGACTCTGTACCTGCAAAGCAAACAAATGATATGTATAATTCATCTTCGTATGATAAAACACATTTTACGACGTCCAGTTTTGAACATCAGGAAAGAGAGGGTATTTTACGGACTGAAATCGTGTTTTACTTGATGGTCATAGCGATCGCATTGGCGTTGAGCACTTGCGCTTGCCTATACGTTTTCCAAATTCGAAAGAGGCAGTTTTACCCCTTCATGTCAACCAACCGAGGTACCGATGGTGGTGCAGCAATTAGTTCTCTAGAGCGAGGAGCAGTTGAGTTGATGGTCACCTCTGCGCACCAACCAGGGAACAGCGAGGGAAACGCGGCGGGTTCACTTCTCGCTCAACCCAGCTTGCCGACACTCCCTTCCGGTGTGCAGAATACAGGATCCACTGAAAATTACCGCGATGACATCGGACGTGGCGGAGTGACACAAATGGAAGAGTACGACAGAAATGAAGCAATGGTGTCAGTCCATCCGCCTGTATTCCAGGACATCCATTCTCATGGGTTAGAAAATGTGTACAACACGGTAGACGACTTTGGAGATCTATGCACCATTGGAAATAATGCACCCGCTGCAACTCCCTCGAGTTTACCAACCCTATGCCGTCAACCTGTCCAGTTAGAGGAAGAAGACGCTGATGCATATAATATTTACAACACTGTTACTGACCCTAAAGATTCCGTTCTTTCCAACCACGAAGAATATTATTGCATTCCATTTTCTAACGACAACCAAAGTCTCGGTGTTAAAAGTTTGTTGGAAAAGCCACATAAGGAGTGTAAATCTCCAGGAAAGAACTCTTTAGTAGTCAAAGATGATTTGTATGCGATGCCAATCAAGGGAAAGAGAAGGCGGAGTAGTTCCCAACCCGACGAATGTAAACTTCCAGGAAAAAGCTCCGTTACTGAGGGAGTCTTGTATGCTGCGCCGGTCAAGACGAAGACGCAAAGGGGTGCCGGACCCTCCTCCAGTCAGGCCATCCCATCTACCATGATAGAGAGCGATCAGTTATCGAGCTCAATCCTATCGGGAGACCTTGTGGTGCGTCACGAGAAATCGCGCCACGACGTGCCTGGTAATCATGTCTATGAGAATAGCGTGCCTCAGATCGATTCCCTGTACTCCTCCATCAGCAATACGACGGGGACGGAGCGCGACGCACCTGCTACGAGTGGACACGACACAGCAGCCGACTACGACAGGCTGCGACGACCCATATGCGAAATGCGACATGACGTGGACCGAAGCGAAGCAGTAATCAGCGGAGCGAAGTCTTTGAACGTGCCATGCTATGATGACGTAGATGAGCAAATGGACCTTTAACAAGCAGACAATTATGATGACTACACTACGCTGGGTGAGATTGATTAAAAGTGTTAAACGTGCTGCAGTACATTTAAACAATTGATTATTAATAATCTAAAACACTGCACACATACAGGTAGATTACGCACAACAGAAATCAGTCCATTTGTCTCTGCACATGCAGCAGGGAGAATTTTTTGTTGTAATTTTATATGGCTGAATGGATACAGACCCTTTTGATGATATCTTGATTTTGTGTGGAAACTGTACAAGGCTGATGTACGCAGTCATCGTGACGATGCCATAGTTCGTAAGACGTTACCCATACAGTCCAAACATACATTTGCCATTTTATAGGCTGTTATAAGCTGTTCTATTTTGTTTTATTTTAATGAAAATGGAATGCAGAAATAAAACTTAACTGGTCTGAACAAACAGAACTCAATAGGAAAATAATGTACATACACGCGAAGACGATGAAGTTTGAATGATTATGCCAGATAAAAGTGTTACAAATTATGCTCAATTGAAACCTGTAAAGACGTTTTGAGACTCACCGCGTGCAGACTGACATAACTGCGCCAAGATCAACAATAGATGGTCTAGAGACAAAGCGACGCACTCTACTCTATCATTAAGCTAATATATTAGTTGCTTCAAGTAAACTAATTACTCTGTTTGAGGGGGCATCTCCCTGGGCGGCGAATGTTGCGAACGTAGCGAATTCTAGGGAATTCTATGTTTCGCCTGGGTTCGTTAACAGTTGCAATCAAGTTCGTAAACAATTGCAATCAAATTTGCAAACAGTTTTCATTAATGTCATAAACAGTTTTTCTTGTCGCGAAGTTATTTTGAACATGTTCAAAATTTCTTTGCGACAAGAAAAACCGTGAACGACAATGAAAACTGTTTGCGAATTTGATTGCAATTGTTTGCGAATTTGATTACAACTGTTAACGAATCCTGAAATTCCCTAGAATCGCTACGCTCTATCGGGCTATCTCAGGGAGATACCCCCTTTATGATCAACTTCGACCTTTTCGCATAGCAATGATGATTAGTTGTGGAGTAGTATTCAGAAGAAGTAGGTGTTATGATCTTTTCTTCATTATTTTACGAAACTGATTCCTTGAAAGTTTTGTCAATCTTCTTATTCTATCGTAACAGATGATACCTTTCTGCTGTACCTTTTACACATTGGATTTGTAGAATTGGCTGGGAGAGCTTAGAACTTTTGCGTATAATTTATCAACCATTGGAGAATTCTTCCGAATAAGCTGTGTAGTACATGAACTTTTCTGGATTACATCTTAGTTACACTGTACACGTCCGGGAATCAATTTCCTGATACCTGTTCATTTTGAAATCCCTGCGGTACATTATTGATCCTGTATAGACAGTTAATGGCAACACTTTCATGAACGTCTCGAATGATTCAAAATCAATACAATCGTATTTCAAACTTGACTTCTACTCGGTTGATTTGTGATTGGGCTAAATTAATTAGGCTATGTTTAATGATGGAGACTGGTAGGATGTCTAGTTAACAACGAGTAAGTTACGTGTACCATCAACTATGTAGTATCAAAAGCGGAATACTGTAGTTTGCAGGTTGGTGAAAATACAATAGCACGAGAACTGTACGATGTGAGCCATTTACTGTTATTGTACTTTATTATCATCGTGTGTATTTGTGTCTGTGTGTGTGTGTGTGTGTGTGTGCGTGCGTGCGTGTGTGTGTGATTCTATACAGCAGGAGTTATACAAACTATGCAGTATTATTTTTTAAAGTAATATTTTATATATTGTTCTTATTCGCAGCCGTCAGTGACCGTCAGTGTAACGGTCATTCCTCACGTCTGATCTTTCCATCTCTTTCTGTTTTTCTCTCATTCAATACATTTTTCTCCTCTCTGTCTCTTCTCTCTTTCTCTTCTGAAATAATAATCCGTCACCTCTCATAGCTCATCTTTCCCTACGTCTCTTGCTTTCTTTCCTTCTCTCACGTATTACTGAACTGTAATCTTACTCGCGTGGAGTGGTCACAAGCCGCTTGATATTTATAAACACTACAGGAGAAGCATTAGATTGCGCAACTCATGAAAATTACAATGAAAACAACTTTGTAGAAAGATATGAATATAAACATTTATTTTCATCCTCTAGTGTATGTGACAACGAAATTCAGACAAAAAAAAAAAGTTCATGAACTATACACTGTAGTAGAAAGATGGATGGTGACATGAAAACTAAGTGGAAATACCATTACCTTTAGCTTGAGCTAAATTAAGCAATAATCGTTGAGCCATGCATTTAGGAACAAGGAGTGCGCTATTTAGTAACTCTGCCAATGCCGTATCTCTATAGTCGTTGTGTTAAACATAAGTATGCCATTAACCGAGATGTCTTACACGTGTTAACTGTAGTGCAAGCATATCTTCAGCTGGATAGTGTTTGTTATTTCAAAGGCTTGCCAATCCCAAAATAAGATGAGGTTTGCTATTCCCAAAGTTCGTTATTCCGAAACGCACGAATTCCCGATACCTAGAAGTTCGTTAAAATCCGAAAATGATACAAGGTTCGCTTATCTGACAATGAGATAAGGTTTGTTGTTTCGGAGGTTCGTTGATCTGAAAATGAAAGAAAGCTCGTTAAAGGGTCATCCCAGACGATGTATGTCGGACCTAATTTTACATCATATATAGTAAATGAATTAATAATTCCATGTACTGACAGTGGAATTTACCGTGACCCTTGAGCACGTAAACCAATAAACTGAAAAACGCAAAACATACGAGATTGAACGATGATGATGACATGGAGGTTCACAATATTCCAGGAACGTGGTATACACTATAATGTAATTCAATAACACAAACACTTGCTTAAGAATTTCACCTGTGTCGAATATAATATGCATACTTGGATTCTTTTGTTGTGCTTCCTTGAGCACCCAATCAGGCATTCTTATATAAAGCTGCTATGTCATCATCCTCGTTCAATGTGATTTGGTATGAATTTTGAACACATTCTTATTCTCCATTCCACTATAAATTCTGAAACTCTGTACCCAGTACACATAGCCAACCAATAGATTTTCAAACGCAACAGCGAAATCATCTGGAAGTCTCCTTTAATCCGACAACGAGCAGAAGATGCGCAGGCCCTCCTAACGAGCCTAATTTCATTCTTGGATTAACGAACATTCGGAATAACGAACCTTCGAAATAACGAACTGTAACCTGTACAGCTTCTACACCACACTGCATCTTCACGTGGTCTAACACTCGATTGCAGGACAACTTCATCCAAACAGTTATACCGGAAATCATTTCAGAGAAGGAGAAAGAAAAAAAACAAAGGAGGCCAACGTGAAAACGAAAAGGAAAAAAAAAAAAAAAAAAAAAGGATTAGGAGGAGGAGAAGAAGAGGAAGACGAAAGGAAAACCAACCCTTTGAATGTTGCTTCAATGACCTGGCCTCGCACCTGGCAGTGTTGAATGTATATATAGATATATACATTTTTTTTCTCTTGTCGTGATGGCTAGGGGAATCACTTTTCACCGGGTATGTAACAGATGCTCTCTGAAGAAGGGCAACAGACTGAAGTAATTCATCAAGTCATCACGCTTTTGTAGTTTACCCATTAAAATCTTATATATACAATATGACAGAAACCAATGCTGGGTGCACTAATCACCTTCAGTATCATTTTTATGCCTCCGCCACGAAGTGGTGCCGGAGGCATTATGTTTTCGGGTTGTCCGTCCGTCCGTCCGTCCGTCCGTCCTTCCGTCCGTCCGTAATGAATTTGTGGACAGGGTAACTATCGAAACCTGTTGAGGTATCCTAATGAAACTTGGCATGTACAGCCTGTATGTGTATTAGGGGGTGAAGTTGTGCCTATCAACTTTTGGGTGCACATGCTCAAGGTCAAAGGCCAAAAGGTCAAGGTCAAATACATAAAATTTCACTATTTCCACCATATCTATTGAATGCCTGAAGATATTTTCTTGAAACTTAGTGTATACATGTTTTACCCAATTAAGATTCTCTGGTGAAAGTTTGGGTCATGAGGTCAAAGGTCAAAGGTCAAAAGGTCAGGGTCAAATACATAAAATTTCACTATTTCCACCATATCTATTGAATGCCTGAAGAGATTTTCTTGAAACTTAGTGTATACATGTATTACCCAATTAAGATTCTCTGGTGAAAGTTTGGGTCATGAGGTCAAAGGTCAAAGGTCAAAAGGTCAAGCAAAAATGTTAAAACTTTTTTTCTCCGTACCTTGGAAAATTGTTCAAGGTATCTTCATGGAACATAGTATATACATGTACTGACTGGAAGTGATTATCTAGAGAATGTAGGGTTCATGGGGTCAAAGGTCAGGGGTCAAAGGTCAAGTGCAAGACTTCAAAATTTTACTATTACCCTCATATTTATGCAATGCCAGCAGGGTTTTTTTTTTACACTTGGTGTATGCGTGTGTAACTGAATAGAAATTCTCTGGAATGTTTTTTTTTCTCTCTTTTTGCCTCAAAGGTCAAAAGGTCAAAGATCAAGTGAAAGTGCTGAACTAACTTTTTCCTCCATATCTCGGAAGTGGATCAAGTTACCTTGAAACTTAGTACATATTATGCATGTTCTACCTGAAAGTAATTATCTTATGAATTTTAGGGTCAAGGGCCAGATGAAAATGGTAACAATTTACTATTCAATTCAGCAATTGCACTTTTTCTCCACACCTGTACCTTGAAAATTACTCAATGCCTAAATGTATGAATGGGTCAAAGGCAAGTTAAAGTCCTTAAATCCCTAGATACATGCTCTCCTATTCATCCAATTAAACCTATGTCAAGGAAGGTGAACATTCAACACATTTGTGACAAACTTGTCATTCCAATATTTTGCCAATTTTGTGAAAATGTAATCACACAGTGTCCACATGTACTATCTAGACCTATTGGGAAAATCATGCATTATGGCGGAGGCATACCAGTCGCCAAAGCGACATTTCTAGTCTAGTTCTTCCTCAAGAGTGTCCACATGTCATTTTCCCCATAACAAGTTTAATAAATGCTACTAAAGTATAGGAACGCAGCGCAAAACTTATAATAGAATAATAATAATAACAAGACCCTAGCGCTCAGTGACCAGCAGAGGTGACATTTTTCACGTGGTACTTTCACTTTCGTGTATATCCGTCCTGGTACACTACATGTACTTTCCCATGTTCATAAATTTTCTTTGTATGTTTGTTTATCAAATTATATATATATTTGATATATACATGTATAGATGCACACACACACATATATATATATATATATATATACATATACATATACATATACATATACAAACAAATTATATTCCACCGAGACGAACTTTTTCTTTCTATACTGTCCTTGGTCTTTATCAGGATCAAATTTTGTTAGTCACAGAACATTCTCTCACCATTTCTTATTCATTTCATCTACAGAAATGACAAAATCTCATATTTCAGCTGTATAAATATAATACTTGTTATATGTAAAACACCCAAACAGTGCAAAAAGTATCACATATTGAGTCTCATATACCTTGATATATGGGAACATACTTTCACTTGTATTTGATAGAAATAACAAATTTTCCGAATTTCATACAACATACTTGAAAAATTGTGAGGGTTTGACATCATCAACTCGCTCATTTGAATATTCATTAGGACTGACCAAGAGATGTTTTCTGAAAAAAAAAGTGAAATCTCAAAATGTCATATCTTCCTTTTTATCCGATTTTTATTGTTTTTGTGTCATTCTGTAGGGAATCTTTTCTCTATGTTTTGGATTTTTTTTGGTGGATTTCTTCTTTAAGTGCTTGCGCCCACCTGTTGACAGAGACAGCTTCATAATTCACATCATGCATACGTGCGCCATGTCTTATTTGGATACCTCAAAAATCGATTACGGAAGGATGGACAACCCGTAAACATTTTGTCTCCGGTTACACTTTGTGGTGTATGCATTAAAAAAAGAAGATAAACAAACTTAACGATCATGCAGTCTTTTCATTCTTAATGTCTGCTGGAATAATCTGAATCTCCAGTGGCAGTCTTGTATCCACTTCTCAAAGGGTCTGCCCCCGATGTCATGGAGAAGAATTTCGGAGGAAGACTTGGCTTGGACATATGTAAAAACTCGCACATCGCACCTGCGCTCCAGCTCTGCAAATACAAATCGAAAGTATAGTATCTAGTTGCCTCCATCATGTGTTATGGGCATACGAATATATTTGCATGTACGCACAGTAATCACGTTACAATTCATAAATATTTTTTATGTATACTGTATATTTGTGTTGCACTGATATTGGTGTCATACAAGACAAAGAAATCAGCAGCTCTTAAACAAAGAAGCATTATATTGTCTCGTTAAGTTTCACACACGCTTTCCAAATGATGGCCTTTAGTGTTACAAAAACCGTTCAACAGTTAACAATTAAACTGAAGTATACAAACATACAACCACACCCACATAAACATTAAGTTTTCGAAATTTAGAAAACCTATGTACACATGTGTATACAATATACAGACTGACAGGCTGACAGGAATGATAGACAGACAGGAAGGATAATGTAATTTCCGACATGTGTGTTTAATCACGTAGTCGGCCATAATAGTATTCTGAACAGGAAGTCCTTACGCTCGAGGGTTTAAAGAGGAAATCCACTCAAAATTATTAAAATTAAAAACGAAAGAGAAAACATTCCCTACAGAACGATTTAAAAATAACAAAAATCGGATAAAGAATATGGAACACATCACATTTTGAAATTTCGCTTCTTTTTTTTTTTCGGAAAACATTTCTGGACCAGTCCTTACGAATATTCAAATTAGCAAGTTTATGATGTCATGGCTCTCACAATCTTTTATTCATTTCATATACAGAAGTGAAAAAATCTCATATTTCAGCTGTTTAGATATAAAACTTGTCTGAAAACCACCCAAATAAATAAGAACAAATGCTTAATCTGATATATCTTGGTATAAAAACATGTCTTTATTTGCATAAGCTAAAAATGACAATTTTTTTTTTCGGAATATCATAAGTAACATACATGAAAAATTGTGAGGGTGACATCATCAACTCGCTCATTTGAATATTCATAAGGACTGGTCGAGAAATGTTTTCCCCCCCCCCAAAAAGGTGAAATTTTAAATGTCATATCTACTTTATTTCTTATCCGATTTTTATCACTTTTGTATCGTTCTGTAGGGAATATATTTCTCTTTCTTTTGAATTAATTCATTTTGGGGGTGGCTTTCAAGGCAATAAACTGGGAGATAGACGCCAATCCTTCATGGTTTCCCTGGCTAGCGGTCCAATTAGTGCAATATGAAAACATGTTCTGATTTTACAGGGTTGGGGCCGACACATGTAAGGGATAAACTCTATGTAAATTCAGTTTCAGCACGAGTCGAGAACAAACTGATCACAATATTTTGAAACTGGAAATGAAATGTTCCCGTATCTTTCTCATATCGTTCTTTGTATCTTTTAGAAAAGTCATTTTCTCTTGTTTCATCGGGGTTTCCTGCAGAATATGATCAAATGGCAATGACCTTCTTGATTACATTTTGAAACATGTTTTGCTCCCCTAATCTTTTTTTAAACTGTACGATCCAGGCAGTCGTACAACTGAGCAGGGGTCCCCTTCCTATTTTTTTCCCTGTCCCTTCCGAGTGCTATTTTGACATTACAAGGCGATAAAGGAATATTTTGACAACCAATGGGATGTGGTCAATTGACATTCAACAGGACATGTAATGATATACTTTTATAATATCAACTTGCATTGAGAGACAGCCTCATGAATGAAGGCACTGCTTACCTTCAATCTGCAGGTCCTTTAGTGTCTGGGACTCATCGGAAAGTAAAACACATACGTTTTCGGAAATTGTATCTCGTCCGATATCTGCAACAGATGTACAATATAGTTAACGCCATATAATGACTGATGTCAACACAAGCCATTTGCTATGTTCGTTAAATCTTTATTGTTGGATGCAGTACTTAAAACCATTAGAAAAACAACAATGAAAGGGGAAAAAGGCTTTACATTGTCAGATCAGAGAAGATCTAAACTCTCGTGTGAAAGTATCTGAACATTTTCATTAAGTCACCCCTTCGTCTTCGCTTGCCCCTCCTTATTAAAAACATGAATAAATTAGAATAATCTGGCAGGAAAAAGAAAGAGTATAAAATCAATACGACCGGCACACACATTATATTTCTTTTTCTTTGCTATGGGATGAGCATGCCAATTGACAATTGGTAATTGGTGCTGGTATTCCAGTCTATCTCCTGTGGTAAACATTGTTAGTCAAAAGAAATAAGTAGGTACATTGTAACTGCACCGCATTGAAAAGACAATCAGCTAGACCTCAGTCACAAATTACATTTACGTTTTTCTGGCAATTCCATTTTTTTTTTAGCTTTTCTCTTTTAATCATTGTCTTCACATGTAATTTTATCAATATTTTGCTTTACTCACCACTTTCCGACGATCAAGGCAGCAGTTATAGTTATATAGTTTACTGTTGAATAATATGAATTTCAATTTCAATTTTATTTTCGTATTTTTCAATGGAAAATACATGAAATATAACAAAATAATTATGATAATACAGAATGTCCAGCTTGAATGTAAATAAAAAAAAATACGAAAATAGTACATAGCGGTCGATGTGTCATTTTCAATCAAAGTAAAAGAATGCTATAGAGAAATACGATGGAACCTTATAAAAAGCAAAGCTTGTTATAGGTAAATGATAGGATATGCTGTTCAAGTTTACAATAAATCCTCTTTTAGCATTAAGAGCTATGTAATTCTCGTTCATTCAGTATTTTCATGTACATGATATTAACATGAGAGTAAACTGACAGAGAGAACAACATTTTGGAAGCAAATTATGATCAATTAAGGTAACTGATATTTGGCGAAATACAGAACTATAATTTTCAGTCGTATATAATATTTGTAAGAGCTCAACTGCTGATCTACAATTCTAACAAACATGTCGGAAATTGAAGATAACCCACACCTCAACCTTCACCCTTTGCTTAATAAATCTCTTGCATACACACACACACACACCCATACATATATATATATATATATATGAAGGGTTTGTTTGCAAAAACCGATAAGTCCATTTTTGAAGATTTTGAAGTACAATCTCTGTCATAAAGTACAAAATGATACCTTTTAAATGACATATTGGTCACTACATATAAAGGTATATTTTTGAAGTTATGGTCAAAAGAAGCGAAAATTTTCTTATTATTCTCTTTATTTTTCTTGACCTTTAATCGCAAATATCTCCATTTGGCAAATATGGACTTATCGGTTTTTGCAAACAAACTCTTCATATATATATATATATATATATGTATATATAATATGCATATACATAATGTTATATTCAACAACCTGCAGCGTTGCTATATGTTTACATTAGCAACTATTTCCAGATTCTGGTTTGTGATACCATAATCTCAAGCATAGGTATGATTAGAATATTGCTAAAGTCTAGAAGGTACATTAGAGAAACTTGGAAATGTTCAGTCTGCCATTGTGAAAATCTTACTTGTCTCTGGCGAGCTTAAATTAGACACACAAACAAAATACTCGGTATTTCATTTCGTAACAGCCAAAATAATGGTAAGATATGAGACTAATTTAAGACTGACTTTTTTTTTTGTACATGTACCTGTGTCTACAGCTATCACGATTATTAAATGTATGTATGCGTCATAACATATTACGCATGTGTATATATGTGTGAATGTGTGTGTGTGTGTGTGTGTGTGTGTTAATTCCATATCAAACCTCGTCAGTGTTTTTGTGAAAAGTTACTCCTTAGAAATGAAAAAACAAAACAAAACACGTATATTATACCTATGAGCTCTTCCGTGATGGTTTGAACAATCAAGTCAATCGGCTTCCCATTCGCTTTACCGCTTAGCAATTCTGTACCATGTACGATGAAGATTTCAAATAGATGCCAGTTTTTGTGAAATATGTCAAGATCAGGAGAGCGTATCATACTTCTTCCCGACAGGTAACGACGGATTGGTAAATGACTTCTCAGCTCAGGCCTCATCAAGTCTATGAAGGCAACTGGAAGAGTGTAATCATTTCGAGGCGTCTTTGGCGGGCTGATCGCAGCTTTACTGTTTTCTTTCCCTACAGACGATAGAACTGCATCGTGACTTTCTGTAGGAGCAACACCGCCCTCACATGACCTATCCTCATGATCACTATCACTTGTGGTCTCTTGACAACTTAAAGAGGGATTTGGGACTATTCTAGATTCTTCCGGGTTATCAAGGGATGCCCCTGGTGTGGGAAGCGGATGATTTTGCACATTGTCGAGAAATTCAACCAATCTGTTGAAGTCTTCCTCGTGCATTTCTGCTAACTTGCCACACTGGATGACGCAGGCAGAGCAGTCAATTATTGTTGGTTGCAAGGTAATCTTGGTAGAAGGGTCGAAACTTGGTATGGAGTGAAAGATCACTCCCACTCGGTTGGGTCCTGAATGGTTAGAAAAAATATATAGTTGTTACCGTCTGCATCAGCAAACTAAACGGGAGAGAGGAGAGTATAACCTAAAGTAACTATTTTTTTTTATTATGACAGTCTTTCACAGAACTAAATGCTTCGCGGATCGAATATGAAACAATTACATTCCAAATTGATTTGTTAATCAAAGGTTTGTTTTGAATTTTTTTAATTGAATCACTATTAATCCATCATAATGCTATCATGAAGAACTATATTATTTCGAAGAAGCATCCTTGTTCACATATTTAAGGCAGAATTTAATCGCTGTTTGTTGTCAAATCAAACCTTTTAAGAATATGTGCATTTTCCTTATCGCTTTTTTTTTATTGCATTGTGCCGAGAAATCATGAAAACAAACTTTGATATGCTATACTGTTAGTATTCGTCAAAATACAACAGGAAATATGTTTGAATTGTCCTGTATTCCAACATTTGTGTTTCCCAGGCCTGTCTTGGATCGGTATGTACCTGTTCTCAATTTCCCTGCCACAAATGCACAATCCAGTGGGTGTGTGTGTGTGTTTTAAATCATTTCTCACGTTTTAACAATGATTTTTGTTGAATTTTCCTGTTCTTGTATTGTACACTGCTGTTATTCTTTTGTATTTTCATATACTACGTTTGAAAAAGGTAAAGAGATAGTTTAATTACATGACTCATGATCGTTTCCCCATTACAGTAGGTAAGTGGTATCAAACATTGAAAAAAAGTTTATTATGTAATATATTTTGTTTAACACCATATCATGAAAGTCATTGCATGCAAGATATTCTTTCTTTCTCTAATTAAACGTACGCTGAACGAAACTGTTTTCTAAGCTCATTATCCCCTTTGTATGCAATACAATACTGGCATCCAAAGACGTGAAATATCCGCCATAATATTACGAGTAACAACAATGACTCTACTTTGACGCAAATTGATCCATGAAATCACACACACACACACACACACACACACAAAGAAAAATTCATGCAGATTAAAAAGAAATGTGTCATGATCCTTGATATCAATAATTGTTTTGTCGCTTCATCAATCTATCAAATGTGCGTAATTAACAACTTGAAAACATGTACTTTTTATGTGCTCCATCATACGCTCTTGAGCCAAATAATAATACATCATTATTGTAATATATAAAAATATGGAAAATAACATTCCAACTTTATGACCAACAATGTATACGAAGATCGCTGTACTTTACTTATCATTCATTCGAATCCTATTGTCTTGAACTTAGTATAATTATGTAAAGGCCTATATAATATCATTTTCTTTTGTCTATTTCATAATAACATTAATCACATCACATGGGGTCATTTGGAGTCAAATAAGAAAAGTGTCTTGGACATTGACATACAATATTCAGTAATTATTGCATTAATATGACTTTCACTGGTTTTTTTGTATGCTATCTCAAGACATTTGTGAACCTATATGCATAGTGGCTCTAATGATATTATGTATATAGAGTCTACGCAGAGGAATAAAAGAAGGTGTACGGGAATCAGAGAATCACTGGATCGTGGACTCACCTAACTTCATTTTGAGGTGCTGCAGTTTAACCGTTATACCGTCCACTACAGTTGTGTAGTCCTGACGCTGTGTGATGGCGTGCATGAGCACCACAGCATCGAAGGCTTCATGGTACAGGTATTCATCGGTACAATCACACGCCGATAGCTCCTGAAATGTACACTTTAGGGCAGTTCTCGCCCTCTGAACATGGGAAATGAAGTTAACTGTGTCTATTTCTAACGACACAGAGAGAAAACCGATTGTGACTTTGCTACGATCCAAGCTTTGACTGGGCTCCATCGTTCGTGGCGGAGTTCATAGGACTGAGCGAGGCAAAAGTCTATTAGAATATAACTTATAGCCTTCCAGGGCAAAGTCATTTGGCAAGGTTCCAACTTTTAATGTACCATTTAGGATGTTATTGACCTGAAGAGGCGCAATGTTACCTTCAGCAGCTTCCTGATTAAATGCTTGTTCTAATTTAGAATCGAGACTGATGAAGTTTGAATATTAGCATGTGGCATGCAAGTGCTTTCAGACGCATTTTTTGTTTGTTATGTCACCTGACTGTGTCTTAGTGGACAAGATGTCATTAGGACCTTTGTCACGCATATACAATGTTGCTTTGTGTTGATTGATGATCTAGATGCACTTTGTGTCAACCCCCTGAACCCCGTGTGTAAGGAGAACATAGAAAAATGCAATCTATATTACTGACTTTGACAATTTGTGGATTATGTTACGATTAACGATATCAAAATGAAAAATGTACCCTTGTACCTTCAAATCTTCAATGTGTATTATCTTTGTTTAAAAAAAATGCAACACCAATAGTAAGTAACATAAAATGTAGTTTATGATATCCTCTATTACTCTTAGTGTCCAAAAGAATATCTTAACACATGCTACTTATTTCATATCTTTTCTTCTATTTTTCTTCAGATTACAATGTACTTGGATAGGGTCACAGAAGACCTTCCAAACCAAGATTTTGTCGAGAACATCATTTTCTCAATCACTGCTAAAATAATGATATGATAACAAAACTATATGATTGGAATGCACATTCCCCCATACTAGGCATATAGCTTTTATGCTGCCATGCAATGCAAAATATTATAAGAAAGAAATAAAAGAAGAGTAAAATAAAGTGTTTGAAATATTAAGCTGTTTCCCAAATCTCTGGTCCTAGACACCATACTTTGAAAATGCTTTCCACTTTGTATAGGAAGGGTCATCAAGTACGATGTGCTGAGAGAAAAAGAACTGCATATTATCGTTTTGTAACTCTGATGTGTCACGCCCGTTGTGATAAGCTCGAGCGCTGTTGGGCATTTTGAGTGCAGAGTATTTAATAGGCAGGCCGGGTAGAGCAATGTTGATGTAATGAGCTCTATAAATGTGAGGAATAATGTTGGATATTCGACAGTTGTAATTATCCTTTAATATTGTGAATGCAGATGAGTGTGGGGTATTACGAAATTGTGGGGCTACCGCCTCTCCCCCCCCCCCCAACACACACTTTTAGTCCCCAACTTTGACAGAAAAACAAGAAGATAATCGAAAATACATCCTCCCTCCCCTTTGGAAAACCTTCCGAGATCGACTATTGATATTGTATGACAATTTGTAATGACTATGCACGAGCATACTCTGTACGGGGTTTGTTGCACATGTACTTTGATCCATACCATTCAAGGGCGTAGCGAGGGGGGTGTTTTGGGTGTTCAAACACCCCCCTTTGCCAAAATGGGGGTGTTTGAGGTGTTCAAACACCTCCCTTGGGCAAAAGGGAGGTGTTTGAGCTGTTCAACACCCCTCTTCAACAATGTTTAGATGTTGAAAAATGAAACAAAAGCTGTCTTTACCGCTTTTATTTCCGTTTTGAATTCCGCCTTTCCTTTCTTTTGTGTTCATTTTCTCTCACTCTCTCTCTCTCTCTCCCTCTCCCCTGCTTTGCTTTCTGGCCGAATCGCGAAGATACATTGCGCATAATGTTCACCGTTTACAGTCAGACCGCAACGTCCTGAAAAGCCTTCGCATTTATCGTACGCGTATGCATGGACCTCGCGGACATGAATACGTAATGAGTTGGGAGACCACATTTTTAGAGTGTCTGTAAATCTAAACGACATTATCAATCTTCATGATTTATATATCGATAAAAAGCTGAAGAGTTGTACTTTGATGAAATTTGACCACTTGAAAGGTTATGACATATAAAACATACTGAACAAGGAAATTATAAAACACAAAATTTGCATATTTTTCATTCTTCTTAAGGGGTACACTAGACCGACGAAATTAAGGAGGACCAAAATGGAAGAGGTATAAAATGAAAGAGGAAATATCATTCTATGAAAACATAATGACTTTATGTGGACTGATCCTATGAACGGGTCAGGTTGGCGAATAAATCATTGCGTTGTACAGTTAATTTTTGACGAGATTTCAGTTTGCCGCGAATACGCGTTTCTGATTGGTTAATTCCCTCTGAGTGGAGAGTTGAACGCACCTCGCGGAATGACAGTAAACGTGTACTCTACATAACAGTAATACACTGTGTGTAGATGACAGTGTAGGACCCTATATGGTGTGTGTGTGTGCGCGCGCGCACAATGTGTGTATACGCGCTCAGGTTCAGGCAACTGCAGCTGGTGTAAGATCTCCACGTAAACAACAAGAACAACACTCCACTCTGATCGACAGCTCAACTTTGGCTTGAACTTTTTTTGCCGGCACAACTAGATAAGAGTAGAGTGCATTAATAAATAGCATACAAATCAATGATAAAAGATCTAGCACTGTGTTTGCACACATAAGTTCTTTGGGGCTCTCTTTTTGGTATTAGAATAATTATTCCTTATTAATCCACTGTATACATCGCTGAGTAATTTATCTAATGATACCCTGGGAACGCATGTATCTCAAATTGCCACACTATGATTTTTACTCGACGAGACTTTCAATTTTTATTGTTTTCTAAGCGAGGGACCAATTCAGTTCTTAGTGTGCTATCATAACAGGTATATCTAAAACGTTGACTATCATTCATGTGGTGATTCAACCTATGAACGGGTCGGGTTGGCAATAAATAGAAAGCCTTGTTCTAATTTGTCTCAGGGTCGTTTGGAAAATATCGATATAATGCAGAGGTATGAATAATGGTATCATAAGCTCATTTTGTATAATGTAAGCATTAAAAGGTGTGATTTATTTCAAATATTCACATACCATGTCAATTAGTCACGGATAGTAGATCTTCATGTCGTCAATAAGTGAATCTCGTAGACCATGCACTTTGTCTCTGAATTATCTCGCAAAATCTCGGGTGCTGAGAAGGACATGCGCAAAAACCTGCGCGTACGATAAATTTTTGATTTGAGCTCATTAACAGCAGCGTTGCGGTCTGACTGTTTACCGGTATTAGGGAGCTTTAGATTTTAGACGCGCGGACGTTCAAAGAGAAAAAAAAAACATGATCTGAGCGTGCGCAGTAGCGCGGATCAAGTTACTGCGCACGCTCAGATCATGTTTTTTTCTCTTTGAACGTCCGCGCGTCTAAAATCTAAAGCTCCCTATTATACCGTACGCGGTACCGTAAATTGTGTATGATGTGTATGTATTATAGGCACAATGCGATTGCATGCTAAGTTAGTAGTATCAAATACCAAGTACAGGCAGTTTAGTAGCCTACTGGAAGCAGCTCAAGCACGTTTTCCCGTTTTCACAGAATCTCAAGGTAAGCTAACTTACTAGAGGTCTAATTCTGTTTATATACGATGGTTTTCAACTTAATTCGCATAATGATTTTTAACACAGCAAACTGACAATACTGTACTTCGGTAGTTCGGTGACATATCAAAGTTAGACCTAGGCATACTGCGAGAGCAGCCGCCGCACGCGCGCTGTGCTCGCGGTCCACGGGGCTAGGCTAGCGCCGGGGAGGGGAGCCCGGGGACCGCGCGCGCCGCACAACGTGCAGCGGCTGCTCTAGCAGTTAGGCACAAGCTAATCCAATATTGTTTTGTAATGAGTCTGGGAGTAGCAAGTTACTTGCTACTCAATCATGGGCGTCACCAGGGGGAGGGGGGGGGGGGGGCAACGCACCCCCCTTCTGAACCTTAAAAAAAAAAAAAAAAAAAAAAAAAAAAAACGCTTCAGTCTGCCAGCGACCTCAACGCCGGACGCTAAATAATTGTTATTTTTTTTATTCTTCTTCTTATTTTTTTTTTTTTATATTTTGCACCAGGAGGTAAAAAACAAAACAAAAACAATCGCACCCCGGATCTGGCAGCACTGATGCTATACATACAGTGTTTACTATCTTTCGATCGTAATAGGTACGGTATCATTCATTGTGCAACGGATTATCAATTCAGAAAATGCAAAAGCTCCGTCGCATGGGATGGAGATACCCCGCCCACACTCTCCCCCGTTATAGGTCTCCAATCAGTGGCGTAACTGGGGGGGGGGGGGGGGGGGCGGCGGCGGTGCCCCCCCCCCATTCGCTGGTAAAAAAAAATATCAAAATTGTAATTCAAGGGTTAGTAAACTGCTTTTGAAATTGACATGAAAGGGTGAGCAAGAATTTTTTTTTCTCTAAGATTTCTTTTAACCATAATTAAAGCGGCATCAATAGTGTGAAACATTGTTCAAAAAGCCCGGAGCCGACAAAAGATTGTGATTCAACGTGATTCCTGGTTGGCATTCTGAATGATAAGCAGGATGGAGCAGTGTACTCAGAACATCCGAACGGCAAATAGTCGCTGCAATGTTGCGCAATGTGATGTAGAATGTACATCTCTGTACCGTACACTTCGTTATATCAAAGCTATAGATCACTGAGTGTTACTTTACATACTATATTATATATAGTCTATAATACTTATTAAAAGGCCTTGCATTGCCAATAATAAGCCTTGACCTGGGCTATTTCCTAACTTTTCCATGTATAAAACACACACACACAAACACATACAATTAGGAGATGCTCTAAAGTGAGATTTTGCCCATCCTTCCCCCGCTTGGTCACTTCGACTCCCCCACGCTGGTCTATACCTCCCCCAATCATGAACATAAACCTACATCCTTGACTACCAGTGGCGCACCGCCCCCCTTAATTTCCTAAGCGAAAAAAAAATAACATAGGTATACAAACGGCAGTTTTTGGACTGTAAAATGTCAAAATTTTCACTCTCACTCGCTCCGCTCGCTCGTATTTAATCGCTATGCCATTCTCCTGATGTTGCTGCCAGTGAATTGCCAGCAGTTGCACTCGGTGCGCCCCCCCCCCCCTCCTTAATTTCCAAAGCGAAAAGGATAGCTACAAACGGCAGTTTTTAGACTGTAAAATGTCAAAATTTTCAAGCTCGCTCGCTCCGCTCGCTCGCATTTTAATCAATTCAATTCAATTCAATTCAAACGTTATTTCATTTTTCGAAAAGGACACAAACATTTCACTTTCTTTGGTAACATACAATAGGCCTAAGGTTGCATAATCAAAACAAAGTAAATTGAGAAAACATATTGTGGAACCTTGGGGTAACAAAAACGTTGTAAGGAGAATTGATTGACTGAAGTGATACAGACGATACAATCGTTATGCCATCCTCCTGATGTTGCTGCCAGTAATTGCCAGCAGTTGTGCTCGGTGCGCCCCCCCCCCCTCCTTAATTTTGAAAACGAAAAAGCTACAAACGGCAGTTTTTTGACTGCCAAAATTTTCACGCTCACTCGTTCCGCTCGCTCGCATTAATTGTTATGCCATTCTCCTGATGTTACTGCAAGAAATATAGCTACAAACGGAAGTTTTGTTTTTACTGTAAAATGTCAAATTTTTCAAGGTCGCTTGCTCCGCTCGCTCGCATTTTTTGTTGTCCCATTCTCCTGATGTTGCCAGTAATTGCCAGCAGTTGCGCCCGGTGCGCCCTGCTTAATTTCCAAATCGAAAAAAATATAGCTACAAACGGTAAATTTTTGACTGTAAAATGTCAACATTTTCAAGCTAGCTCGCATTTAATCGCTTTGCCATTCTCCTGATGTTACTGCCAGTAATTGCCAGCAGTTGCGCCCGGGGCCCCCTCCCCCTTAATTTTCAAAGCGAAAAGATGTAGCTAAAGACGGCATATTTTAAACTGTGAAATGCCAAATTATCGAGCTCGCTCGCTTCGCTCGCTTGCATTAATCGTTGTGCCATTCTCCTGACGCTGCTGCCAGTAATTGCCAGCAGTTGCGCCCGATGCGCCACCCTCCTTTTATCTCCAAAGCGAAAAGATAGAGCTAAAAACGGCATTTTTTGGACTGTAAAATGTCAAAATTTTCAAGCTCGCTCGCTCCGCTCGCTCGCATTTAATCGTTATGCCATTATCCTCATGTTGCTGCCAGGAATTGCCAGCAGTTGCGCCCGGTGCGCCCCCTTCATTTCCAAAGCGAAAAAATATAGCTACAAACAGCAGTTTGGGGGATTGTAAAATATCAAAATTTTCAAGCTCGCTCGCTCCGCTCGCTCGTATTTAACCCATTCCATAACGGGAACCTGGCGGCCTGTGTACCAAGTCTATGGAGATTTTAGAATTCAGTATGGAACGGATTAATTGTTATGCAATTCTCTTTTTTTTTCTTTTTACAAAAAGTCCCTCCTACACCCTCTCCCGCTCTCACACCGTCACATAATGTACCCCCGTAATAGTCCTTCATAGTAGGCCTATTTTTATTTTCACTATGCTCTATTTTTAATAAACGCAACTTTTACACTCTTGTCTTTACAAAAAGTCCCTACCGTGGGAGGGGGTATCCCCCTCCCACACCCTCCGCACTGAAGGAGTGGAACGGATCATCGCCGAGGATCTCACACCGTCACAATCCATGTACCCCCGTATAGTCCTTCATAGCGAAAGATTCGTGTATACGTATACAATTACATGTATGATATGTACATAATATAGAGCATGTGTAAATGTTCATGATGACACAGGAGCCAATAAACCAAATCAAAATAAAAAAAAAATCTCACAGTTTACATTTACTGTCAAAACGCACCCCCCTTGAAAAAAAGCTGGTGACGCCTCTGCATGTTTAACCCAGTGACTTTCTGGGATACTACAATACCATTACATCTATAAGTTAAAGCAAAATTCAATGTAACTCGTAAGAAAAAGAATCAAGATAAATTTCCTTCGTAACAACAGGGCTCTGGCACTGCAGAGGCGTGGGTTTGCCGCCTTCGACGGCCCTTCTAGTTCATATTGCCCATGAGTCGCATTGGCATAACTACGGGCATGACGGGAAGGGGCATGGGGGCACATGTCCCCTCAAATTGGCTGGTCAAAAAACACAACAAAACATTTACGAAAGTAGGAAAGGAAAAGAAGGGAAAAGAAAATGAAAGAGAAAGGAAAGAAGAGCAAACAAAAAGAAAGTGGAAGAGAAATACCCGGAAGCGTTCGCTCCCTTCGCTCACTCGCATTTTAAGTATCTTAAGCAATGCAGGTTATATTAATAATTACTGTTCTTATAAAAGGGAATTGGTTTGTATATATCTTGTGTTTCTATCTAATGTCATATTATTCTTTTACTTATAAAGAATTTTAGTATATATATATATATATATATATATATATATATAATATAATATAACTGCAAGCAATCGGGCGGAGGTTGACCTAAAATAGATGAATTTCAGTGGATAATGGTCTGTGACCAATAGCCTATTCCTTGCAACTGATTGACAAATTGCCCTACATCGACGTAAATAAGCACTGAATTGATCAGTGTTTTAGTAGTAGCCATGATAAAAAATCATGGGCGTGTACATACTCGAGCAGGATTCGAACCCACGACCTCCTGATCACCGGACAGGCGTCATCTCCACTAGACCACCGAGCTTTCGCCCGACAGCAAGTGTTGGTTCTAATCCTTATAGCATGCAGCGGGTACTGCTTTGTTATTCAAATTTATGAAGTTCTTCCGTCGAGATGTTTTCATTGCAACTGATTGACAAATTGCCCTACATCGACGTAAATAAGCACTGAATTGATCAGTGTTTTAGTAGTAGCCATGATAAAAAATCATGGGCGTGTACATACTCGAGCAGGATTCGAACCCACGACCTCCTGATCACCGGACAGGCGTCATCTCCACTAGACCACCGAGCTTTCGCCCGACAGCAAGTGTTGGTTCTAATCCTTATAGCATGCAGCGGGTACTGCTTTGTTATTCAAATTTATGAAGTTCTTCCGTCGAGATGTTTTCATTGCAACTGATTGACAAATTGCCCTACATCGACGTAAATATTCCTATCATACCCACTATGAGAACGGAAGATGCCGATAAAATATACACCATCATGAGAATGGAGAAACAATACACTAGAACCTGGGGGGGGGGGGGGCGTTTCATGAAGGAACTTGTCGGATAAAATGTCCGACAAGTCAATTATATCCGACAAGTTCAGAGGAATCAGCCAATCAGACTTAAGAATTTCTCAAAACTTGTCGGATATAATTTACTTGTCAGATATTTTATCCGACAAGTTCCTTCATGAAATGCCCCCCTGTTCTCAGTATACAAAATTCCAATTTTTTATCGCTCGTAAAATCTAGAAACAAGATGGTTTCCAGTAGCGTTCCAGTAGCGTGATGCCGGAATATCATAATATTTGGGTAACTATCCCCGGATGCGGCATGAAGATGTACTTAATAAAAATCAATTACCACGTATTGTATTTTGATGACGAATCTACGTTTTAAAGAAAATAAAGTTCCTTGTCGGTCGCTCGCTCGCAGAATGGTTACGGACGGCAAGCGAAGTGCCCAAACAGAGTCATATTCGGCTGATAGCTTAGGTGATGGAATTATCTTATAGGCTTACAGGGAATTTTGGTGACGAAATCACACTTTTATACCGTGAAAAAAGAGAAGTAAAGTTAATGAAATTTCAGATGAGATCACTACGAACACAATACAATACAATAATAATAACGATAATGATTGATAATAATAATAATGATTATAATAAAAATGATTATGATGATAATGATAATGATAATAATAATACTAAACAGAATGACAGAAATAGTTAAGATTATGAAATAATTAAATCTGACATTTTCTTTTCCTTGTTTCCTGTTAATGTCACTTTCATACATTATTTGCATGTTTTATTTTTATGTCTACATGTCTCTGTATCTTCTGAATATGTAATTTCCATTGAGTTACATGTAAAGAGAACAAATTCCCATATGGACAATAAACGATGAATTGATTGAATTCACATTATCATCATAATTGTTATTGTCATTATTATTATCGTTATTATTACCATTTTTCATGTTTATCGGCAAAACTCCTTTGAGCTTCTTCCCACCCCCTCTCTCCGCCATACTTCCAAAGCGTTCCCGCTTCTCCTGTCAATCAATTATTTTCAGTTAAAATAAAGAATAGATCTAATCTTAAACACCCCCCTCCAAAAAATCCTGGCTACGCCTATGATACCATTATTTACAATGTCAACGTATCTGTAACACTTGGTCAATAAAACTTGGATAATTATTGTCATGTGATTCACTCCCGAAACCTTTGTTCCCAAATATGTTCAAAATATCACTTCCTTGAACTATACACACAGATCAGATATCACTGCTTTAGCGTTATTGATTGGTATCTTAGGTGATTTTCAAAATTTAAGGACGATCTTACCTGTGGTAGGCCTATATATATATATATATATATATATATATATATGTATAATATAATAGTAATAATAATGATAATAACAATAATAATAATAATAGTAATACCTTCACTTACACGTAACAAATTTTCACCGGCATTTTAGCCGTAATATTTTCCCTTGATATTTTATCCCTTACACTTTTACCCTCGACTTTTTTTAAGTTGAATCACCAACATCAAGCTGAACAAGGATTCCGTTTGTTCGACTGAGGGAGTGATAGGGTCTACTGTATTCCAGTTGTTATTAGCAGTCTGTCTCCTTATCAAAAATACTGATTATTACATTTCACACAAACACACATACACACACACACACATTCTTTTTTTCTATGAAACAGGCCTAGTTAATGCAAATTCATCTGCTATATATATATATATATATATATATATATATATATATATATAAAGTGATACATAATAACAAAAATGTCATAATACAAAACTCCACCTTGATTAACTTGATCAAACTCATCATATTTATGCTTAACTGCATAAAATGTACACAATACATGAAAAGACAGTTCACAAAGGCCTGCATAAAACTAAAATCTCATGAACCATTGTTTTAATTAGCGAACGAAATTCATAAATTTATACTAGGTGTTACAAAAAAAAAATTCCCACTTTTGATATTTAGTAGTTCAAAAACTATATATCAGATAAAACTCATTGTTAGGAGTAACAGCTGAAGAGTGTACAATTTTGTAGGAGGTAATTTGAATATAAAAGCCTATATCATTTTCATGAAATCAATAATTTATTTCAATTTTTGAGCAAAATTTAACTCTGTACAAAAATTGAACTTTACACAGGAACCAATGATGTGTATGTGAGTGTGTGCTTTCAATGACCCTGAACAATGGACATGGCTACCACCTGTTCAGAGCTCTGCTGCAAGGCACATGAATGCTTTATCAATTATTCATGTGGATAGCCCTGAGTACTGTCTGAATTCATGAGACAGGGTGAAATGCATGCACATGAAAAATGTGAGCACATGTTTCTATGCGCTTGCATACACCACATGTCAGAATGAATAAAGACTAGCTGTGATAGTGGAATTCCTCGTAAATATGTAATAGAATATTCCAATCCTGGCCATTGTCCAGGACCATTGTCTGGTTATCAACAACACACTCCTGTACACACCAATAACCCCTGTGCAAAGTTGAAGTTTTGTACAGAGGGTTGAAAATAGAGCAAAATCTGAAACCTAACTGAAAAATTAATGTTGAATTTAACGAAACTGAATCATGCTTTCATTTTCAAACTACCTCCAACAAAATTGTACACTATTCAACTATTGCTCATATCAATGTTAGTGTTATCTGATATATAGTTTTTGAATTATAAAGGAACAAAAGTGGGAAATGTTTTTTGTAACACCTAGTGTAATAGATTCATAATTTCATCATTAATAATTTCATAATTTATAATTTCCCTATATACGAAATAAACTTGTCTTAGTGACAAAAACAATGTTGTAATTAAAAAAAAAATGGATTTTACGCAAAGGAAATTAAATTAAGATACACACACATTGAGTGAAAAAAATGGATATTACGTAATGGAAATGTAATTAAAACACACACACATATACTACATACATACAAGCACAAAGACATAAATATAAACACACATGAACACAAACGATACAGACAATTCCAGGAGAATGGAATAAAATCGTAATTCAAGATTATTATTAACGAAAAATTCTTTTCTCCTCCTCTGTATGCCTCCCTCTCATTTGTACATCATCATCAAGATTAGATATGCATGACTGACAAAACGATACTGAATTCAGGCAATTCAAATTTCATTTATTTATTTACACACGGAAAGACCCATTCAGCATTAGCTGTTTTTCAATGGGTCCGTTAATGAAATCAATAATACTTTATAGTCTAAAAGCGCAAACGAATAAACCAAATTACGTACAGTACATTAAAACATGAAATTATGTATACAGCACACACACACACATACACACACACACATCGTACACAAAACCATTATTAACACAAGCTCGTAATACAGGTAAAATGAATTAAAATGAATTTAGAAAAAAAGGAGAAAAGGAAAAAATCAAACATTAGCGAAAGTGGAACGTTATAAAATACGAAAAAAATATGTTTAAAAGTGATCAGTTTCATTTGGCAAATACAAAGACAGAAATATATCATTTCATTTTATTGCAAGGTAAAGGGTAAAGTAATAAATAATATCACATCATAAGAATCTCCACTAGATATTTTCACAAACACATAACCTTGATAATAACAATTGAAAAAATTTTAAAAAAGAAAAAAATTATCGGTTTCGGCTGTTTCAATCCCTGCCCTTGTAAACTAGGTACAACTCTCATATATCAAATGCCTAAATATTTCTTCTTGTTCAAATTTAGTTCCTCTGGCAAGACACTTTGGTACGACAATACTGCATTCAGTCACTTGGAAAAGCGTACAATCCTTCAAAGTTCAATTCAGTTAGTTCAATTAAGTTCAGTCTATTTTTCCATTAAACAAGAAGTGAAACAAAATATAAATATGATATGAGCATGCAAAAAAAAACCCCACACAGTTGGTTAATTTCAATCACGGAAAACAGAAATACTAAACGAAAAATAAGTAGCATAGCATAATTATATAATAAGACAATATAGGTAGTACATTGAAACATTTACCTATAGGCATGCTTTGCAGGATAACAATAAAGCTGTAAGGAAAAAGAGTGGTCCACTAAAGAGCTAAGCTTGTATAGTACATGGATCACTCAAAACATGATAAATACATATACATCATCGTTATTCAAACCGTAATTATTCTAATTTAAGAACGGACAATCGGATTTTCATCAAACTTGCAGGTTGTGTTTATGACGACGTAAGAAAGAAATCATTAAGGGGGGGGGGGGGTCAAAATGTCGAAGGCCGAAGGTCATAGGGTCATAAAGGATATGAATGGTCGGATCTTCACCAAACTTGCAGGATGTGTTCATAATGAGGTTTTGGAGGTCAATGAAATGAAATGTGGGGGTCATTGAAGTCAAAGGTACAGTCATAAAGGACAGAAATGAGCTTAATCTCCTTATAACTCATGATCAGATTATCGGATTTTTACAAAACTTGCAGGGAGTGTTCATAGTCAAGTAAGAGAGAAACAATTAGATTTTGTTCAAGTTCAAAGAGGTCATAAAGGTCATATAAGCTTAATCTCCCATTAATTCCACAATGGATAATCAGATTTTCACCAAATGTATAGTTTAGATGCATGTCCTTATACTGTACATCTATATGTTTGTATGAAGTGTACTGCCTACGAAATGGCGATATGTTCATCATGTCTGCTTGGCGGAGGTCTGCTCTCTCGGTGTGTTCCCCTAGTTTTATTTACATTTCGTTGTAAATATAATATGCATCATGCCAATACAATGCAAAGACTATTCTAATTCCATCATAGAATGACAAAATTTGCGTTTGATCAATATTAAACGTTAGGCTTTCTTTCTGTCTGGGGATTCTAACTTTACTCTCTTAATTCCAGATTGATGGATCTCAGTTTCAGTCAAAAAAAGTGGATCTTTATTTGACGTTAAACCGCAGTAGAATCACAATGACAAGGAATTCCATGATGATATGAAAATCAGCTTCCAAGAAGACAATGATGACGCTGCAGTCATTGCTCGCAAAACTAGGTTGTGATCGTATCATGATCATGGAATTGCTGATTAGATTCCATGATTCTCCAAATCTCATTCTCCTTCGCTCGTTCAATCTGCTCTATGGTTTCTTTGAAGCGTTGTTCCCTCTCTTTTTCCTTCTTATTCTCTCTCTCAGCATGCTCCACTTCAATCTGCTTTATTGCTTCTCTATAACGTTGTTCTCTTTCCTCTTCCTTCCTTTTTTCTCTCTCCACCCGTTCCTTTTCCCTTTCTCTCTCCCTCTCCGCCTGCTGTCCTTTGATCCTCTCTATTGTTTCTCTGTGACTTCGTTCCATCTTCTCTTCCTTCTGCTTCTCTCTCTCGGCCTCTTCCTTTTTCATTTGCTCTATGGCTTCTCTGAAATGTAGTTCCCTTTCCTCGTCCCTTCTCTTATCTCTCTCCTCCTTCTGTCGTTCAATCTGCTCAATGGCTTCTATTAAGTATCGTTTCCGTTCCTCTTTCCCTTTCTTCTCTCTCTCCTCGTGTTCCCGTTTCATCTGTTCTATGGCTTCTTTGTGACGTTGTTCTTTTTCCTCTTCCTTCCTCCTCTCTTTCTCTGCTTGCTCTCGTTTAATCTGTTCTATGGATTCTCTATGATGTTGTTCCCTCTCGTCATCCCTTCTCTTCTCTCTCTCCGCTTGTTCCCGTTTAATCTGCTCTATGGCTTCTTTATGACGTTGTTCTCTCTCCTCTTTCTTATTCTTCTCTCTCTCTGCCTGTTCCCTTTTCATCTGCTCTATTACTTCTCTATGACGTTGTTCTCTTTCCTTTTCCTTACTCTTCTCTCTCTCCGCCTGTTCCCTTTTCATCTGCTCTATTGCTTTTCTATGACGTTGTTCTCTCTCCTCTTCCTTATTCTTCTCTCTCTCTGCCTGTTCCCTTTTCATCTGCTCTATTACTTCTCTATGACGTTGTTCTCTTTCCTTTTCCTTACTCTTCTCTCTCTCCGCTTGTTCCCTTTTCATCTGCTCTATTACTTCTCTATGACGTTGTTCTCTTTCCTTTTCCTTACTCTTCTCTCTCTCCGCCTGTTCCCTTTTCATCTGCTCTATTGCTTTTCTATGACGTTGTTCTCTCTCCTCTTCCTTATTCTTCTCTCTCTCTGCCTGTTCCCTTTTCATCTGCTCTATTACTTCTCTATGACGTTGTTCTCTTTCCTTTTCCTTACTCTTCTCTCTCTCCGCCTGTTCCCTTTTCATCTGCTCTATTACTTCTCTATGACGTTGTTCTCTTTCCTTTTCCTTACTCTTCTCTCTCTCCGCCTGTTCCCTTTTCATCTGCTCTATTGCTTTTCTATGACGTTGTTCTCTCTCCTCTTCCTTATTCTTCTCTCTCTCTGCCTGTTCCCTTTTCATCTGCTCTATTGCTTCTCTATGACGTTGTTCTCTTTCCTTTTCCTTACTCTTCTCTCTCTCCGCCTGTTCCCGTTTAATCTGCTCTATTGCTTCTCTATGACGTTGTTCTCTCTCCTCTTCCTTATTCTTCTCTCTCTCTGCCTGTTCCCTTTTCATCTGCTCTATTGCTTCTCTATGACGTTGTTCTCTCTCCTTTTCCTTCATCTGTTCTCTCTCCCTCCTGAACTCGCCTCTCTCTCTTTCATCCAACATCCACATCCAAATAACATCATTCGCTTTCATTCCATCTCTTGCACGGCAGTGCCTAAAGATCATATTATCGTCACTGTGTTTCATACACCTTTGAAGCAGCGACAGAAGATTCACTTGATAGACTTCCTCTAGGCGCGGTTTATCAAGGGTGATATTGGCGACTTCGTAGATGTATCTTATCCCGGATGTCCGGAGGACGGCTGCCAAATTTTCCACTGACTGCCTTTTAGCGACATCAACGTGTGTGATCACCGCTAGTGGATAGCGACCTTGATTATTAAGAACAATTAAACAAATTAAGAACAAACTAAGGATCATAATTTCGACATTTTCTTTTTCTCATTTTTTCTTTCTTTCTCTTATTTTCGCTTTTTTTTTTCTTTCTCGACCTATCTTCCTTTTCTGTAAATATCTACAGGAATGCTGTTCAAATTTTGTTGTAACATGAATGAGGCTCACAAGTTCTCATGCATAAAATTACAATCATGAGCCGTCAGTACTTGCGCGATAACCCTTTCATTAAGATTAAACTTAGTCGCTAACTGGACTTTCTGGTTTCGGAAAATAATAATGATCTGATTTAAACAATTAAAAGAAAAGTGCGTGTTCTTTAAAGTATTAGGTAGAATACAAACGTGTGCATAAAAACACACATGCGCAGTGACACGCCCAAGCATAAACACGCTCTATAATGAACGACAAAAGTTCGTGATTGAGCCTGCACATACCTTGATGTTGGCGGAAAAAGCTGATGATGTCTGGCTGATCATTCATGTCGATATCATGAACCGCACTTTAGTAGAAAATGAGATAATTACATGGCGCAAAGAATTAAGAATGAAATTCCGTTCTCCCCCTCCCATAAGTGACGTATAACGAAGGCTATATAACATAGACAAATATGCTTGAAAATGTGAGTTCCCCTGATGTTTTGAAAAACCAGCTGTGCATGGTTGTAGTCTTTCTCTCTGAGAGACATTTTGATGACCAAATTGGGGGATATTTGAAATTTTCCTCACCATGAATCAGTTTCAGCACAAGAGCTTAACATGATGCTTATATTCCCGCATTTCATGTAATTCCACATATAATGAAAAATACACTAGCACAAATGGAATAACATAAACTGACATCCTCTTTATATCGATATCACAAGATATGGTTAGTGACAAAACACACACATATTTATTGCTCCTCTTGCATTATAATATCTTGTAAAATTAATTTTGATTTACGAGGTCATCACGTGGAAACACACTCTCAGATCCATGAAATATCATAAATAAAGAACAGCAACGATAGTTTGATTATTAACCCAGGTACTAAGTAAAGAAATACAGAAATTCACTGAAAAGCAAAAAAAAAAAAAAAAAAAAAAAAATGAAGCTGAAAAATAAATAATACAGCCCAACGAAATCAGGGCAATTCTCCAGACACGATTTCTTGAGTCGACAGTTGCCCAGTTGTTATCTTTCTTTCTGTTTGTTTCACGGGAGAAGGAACTGACTAACAACCACTGATTAACAAAAGTATAGTTGTAAATTTAAAACAAAAACTTGTAAATATATCAGATAGTTATCTCAAAAGTAAAACAAAGTAGATTGCATTAAGTGCGGAAAGATATAGGTTTTCCCGGCCAAATTTGCACTTTTGTCAGTCCATTTGAAAGAAGGTTCATTCAATTTAGCAAAACCCCTCGTTATTGCACAGTCTGACGTTCAAAATTGCAACTTGTGCGTTCAATTTAGCATTCCGATTAATGAAATTTGCACATGTGGCTTTCGAATTCGTAAAAAAGGGCATTCAAATTGGCTGGTATTCTACATTCATTCAAATTTGCCACCACTCGCCGAAAAGCGTATTTGAATCACTCAATTTTGCGAATAGGCTGTCAAATTTTAAACATTTCCATTCAAAACTTAACGTCATGTTATTTTTTTTTTCTGAGAAAGTGAGAACATTTAAAGGAGTATTTGTATGTGACTTTTTGTTTCATTCATACACTGTTTAGCAGTAAAAGTGTCATATCTTTCACCCTATATTATGACTCGAGTTTGTTGTTCTGTAACGCCCCCTTTCTTCAAAACATGTCATTTTAGGCCTACATGTGCCAATGCTACAGATTAACTTCATCTTCTTACAGTCATGACAGCACAAGATAGATACAGACGTATATTTCAAGAAGACAGAAAAAGAATTATAAGAACATTTGATGATCATAACCTTGACTTCCTATAGAACTGGCCGACACACTGGGAATAATGCGCTTAACGGCCAGATAAGTTGTGGCCACAAGCAATATCTTTGGACTGGGAGACTCAATAAGCACATTGAAGATACGAAAAATATGAAACGTAATGATGCTTGCTAATCAATAACTATGCTGGAAAAAATAAAGAAAGAAAAAAAAAGGTAATTAACTTGAGTGCTAAATTGACGGTAAAAGTTGTTAAATTGGATGCTCAAAAATGAATTCGAATGAATGAGCGCAGCATGTCCGTGACCACGTGACTATATCACTCTAAATTGAATGCACTAATAAGGAAATGGTGCTTGTTTTACGAATTCTAATTGAAAAAGTCTTAATTAGAATGACTCTAAAGGTAATTTGAATGCTCCAAAATGAATTTGAATGAAGAGATCATAAAATTGTAATACCAAACGTGTCATCTACCCTAAATTTTGCTAAATTGAATGTAGCAATAAGGAATTGGACTGGCAAACGTGGGAAATTGGCCGAGAAAACCTATTTTAAAAATTTTAATTTTCATTTAATGAAAGGTATACATTCGTTATAGGTATATCATGAAACAACAAGAAATGTGAATTTTATCAATAATGCATCTTACAGATGATAACAACATTATGAGATTCTCGGAAAGAGTGAAAATACAATTCTAACATGGGCTTTAGAATCTCTGCAATCTGATTGGTCAATGGTATGCATTAATTTTTACTGATCCTCACTAAAGCCCTTTTTACACTTGTGTTTCTTAACCCGTTCTTTCTCTGACCCAGAGACAATCTTTTTTTCAGCTTTTTACACTCGCCAATAAATCCCGTACTAAGCTCTTGTTCTGGGCTAAGGAGAAAACTGACCTTTTTACACTCGTATTTCTTAGTCCCGTCCTTTCCAAACCACATGAATATTCATGATTACGCTGTGCACTGTACAAGTACTCGCACGCACCGGCAGCACTTGATTACCTCGTTTCTGACTGGTCAGTGGGGGGTCGGACTTCGTCCCCTTCGCTTAGCCCCGGATGCGCCCCGGATTATTTTTTCGTTCTGTTTACACTCGCTTGCTTGGCACCGCAATTGCGGTGCTAACCCTGCTTTTTTGCAGGACCAGATAGTACGGGATTATCGGTGGGGCTAGCCCACTTTGGCAAAAACAAGTGTAAACAGAAAGTGGGCTAAGGAAAGTCCGGTAGTGGGGCTAAGCCCCACCGTTGATACGGGACTAAGCAAAAATTTGAAAGTGTAAAAAGGCCTTTAAGTCATGCGTCCGTTAAAATCCAAACGCATGGCTCAAAGTCTTGTAAAGTGTTGTAGGTGCACCAGACGCATGATGGGGGAAATGGTTGTATTTCATGAATTTAGGGGCCCATAACACAAATGATGCACATGGCTATTTCGTGGATCAATGAGAATTGGATGCCCTCGTTTAACTTTGGAACAGTCTAAAACCCACTCCCTGCGCTCTTGGGTTTTTAAACAGTCCCTAAGTTAAATTCGCGCATCCAATTCTCACCGATCCACTCTGTCCTGTGCATCATTATTTTGTTACTAACCAATGCGTCTAGAAATTATTATCCCTGGTCTATTTCACGTTCATGGTCTTTTGTCTACGTAATGACTAGTCTCGATAATAATCGCTTACCTTAGGTTGTAAAACATAGGTGGCATACTTGATTTACTGGCATATGAATTAAATGAGGTGTCGTAGTGTTTATCATTGGGAGCAGTGACCAAAGTTAAGACATCACATTCAATGCATATGTGTGGGTCAGTTGTATCACAAAACACCCTACCACGTAAAACATTTTGCAATACAGCCTGTAATATAAGGAGATATCATTATTTTTCTCATTAAACAACTGTGGTTAGCCTAGAAACAGTTTTATCATAAGTATTGTTCATATTATGCAGATTTAACAATACTTTGTAGTAATTATGCTGTTTCAAATTTTTACATTTATTGTTTCTTTCCTTTTAACTCGCATTACTATATTTCAAGGCACAAAACTGGGTTTTTGTTTCATGTGGAAATTATATATGCCTTTAATACAGTCCGTAGTCATTATTTTGCTTATTTCTTTAAATCATGTAGGCACTCAAAACGTGAACAACATGAACAAGGGACATAAAGTGATCTTTACAAACAAGAAGTCTTAATATACCTCACGACAAGTACCGCACAGTTTATCGCAAAGCGTTCATCATAATCTTCCTGGCCAGACGAGTATCCGTCCCAGCGCACACACTCACAAAATCCTCTCCTGCCATCTTAAAAGAGGAAAATGCAAGGACTCAGTTAAAAGAGAGTAATGAAGAGATATGTCATAATTATCATCTCCAAACTGCGTCATCTATCATGTCTGTTGCTGGTAAAAAAAAAAAAGTAATACATCTTTATAATCTAGCGTAATAGTAATACATCTTTACAATCTTGCGTTATACGTTTCACAAATGTATGATTATGTAGTTCGTGATGAGCTTAACAGCATGACTGATTCGATTGAATCTCTTTTTATTGAAATATCCGTTCCTGGCAGTAAGAATATTATCATAGGTGTAGTATATAGACCTCCAAATGCAAACACTAAATCATTTTTAGATTATTTTTCGGATTTGGTGAAGAACCCAATTTTTCTTCACAAAAAATGTTTCATAATGGGAGATTTCAATATAGACTTATAAAAACAAAATAATATGTCACAAGATTTTTTGGAAATATTTTTATCTGCTTCTTTTTTGCCTTTGATATCTAAGCCCACACGAATAGTTAATGAATCTGCCTCCCTTATTGATAATATTTTTTGTAATATTCTTCCTCCTCCCGATTCCCTTATACTGCTTTCAGACATAACAGACCATTTCCCCATCTCTACTAGTTTCTCTTTAAATGATACTATTGATAATAAATATGGTTGTTTATTGAGACGAAGAATCAGTCATGAAAATATAGCCAGTCTAGGTGCTAGTTTAGACATGACAGACTGGTCTTGTATCTTTCATAGTACAAATGATGTAAATTTGTCTTTTGAATACTTTATGCAAAAGTTTCTTCGACTCTTGGATATCCATATTCCAAAACGTAGACAAAAACAATCTGATTATAAAAAAATACCTAGGCTCCCATGGATCTCTAAATCACTTTTACGTTCAATAAACAGAAAGAATAATTTATATTATAAATTCAAAATGAAACCTACTGAGCAATCGAAACTTAAATGTACTAGTTATAAAAATACGTTGACGAAAATTATACGCATAGAAAAGAGAAAATATTATACCAAGCAGTTATATTTGTATAGGCACGATATGCAAAACACATGGAAGGTTTTAAAGCAAGCAATGAATATATCAAATGATAAATGTAGTATTACTAAAATTAGGTTTGAAGATGAAATCATTGAAGATTCTCATCAGATTTGTAATATTTTGAATAATCATTTTTCTTTAATCGGGGAAAATCTTGCAAGCAATATACCCCATTCAACGAAACATTTTTCTGAATTTTTAGGTCCACCAAATTCTAGTTCAATGTGTCTTAGTCCAACATATAAGCAGGAGATAATTAATATTGTTTCAGATATTAGTTCTAAAAAAAGTGCTGGACATGATGGCATCAGTAATTTTCTTTTGAAGGGGGTAATATCTTCAATTGCGGATCCTTTAGCTCACATATTCAATTTATCTCTTTCCAATGGCATTGTCCCTGAGAGCATGAAAATAGCAAAAGTCATTCCCTTGTTTAAAAAAGGCGACAAATTAGATGTTAATAATTACCGACCGATTTCTTTGTTATGTACATTGTTCAAAATTCTTGAAAAAATCGTTCATAAAAGAACTATTACTTTTTAAAAATTCAATCATATACTTTCAAATTCTCAGTTCGGATTTAGAGAAAAACACAGCACAACACATGCATTATTAAGTTTTGTAGAAAAAGTGGCACACGCTATTGACAGATCTTCGCATCTAATAGGTTTGTTCTTGGACTTCTCCAAGGCCTTCGACACCATTAATCATGATATTTTACTTGATAAATTACATCATTACGGAGTGCGTGGGAAGGCCTTGGAGTGGTTCAGGAGCTACCTCATGAACAGGAAGCAATATGTCTCTTTGAATGGGTATAATTCACAAATGTTAAATATCAAATGTGGGGTCCCACAGGGAAGTTTATTAGGTCCGCTTTTGTTTCTCGTTTATATAAATGATTTTTGTAGGTCATCAGATGTTCTTTTCTTTATTCTCTTTGCGGATGACTCAAATTTATTTTTTTTCGCACAATAATCCTCTTACTCTTGTAAATACAATAAACTCTGAATTAGAAAATGTCGCCCAATGGATAAAGGCAAATAAATTATCTCTCAATCTTCAAAAAACAAAATATATGTTTTTTAGCAATTCTATAGAGAAACCACCTGTTGACGTTGTTTTTGATGGGACTCCACTGGAAATTGTTTCCCATATTAAATTTCTGGGAATAACAGTTGATAATAAGCTTTCGTGGAAATTCCATATTGATAGTATATGTAAAATTATTTCAAGAAATATTGGTATAATCAACAAGGTTAAATTTTGTCTTCCTTTGTCGTCCCTTATTACATTATATTCATCTCTCATATTGCCGTACTTAAAATGGTATTCTTGCTTGGGGAAATACATATCAAACAATCTTAGATAAATTACTTTTATTACAAAAGAAGTCACTCCGTATTATATGTCATACTGCATTTCTGTCTCATACCGACCCGTTATTTTTTGAAAACAAAATATTGAAAATCAAGGATTTGTATCTGTATAACCTAGGACAATTTATGTTTAATTTTGATAAAAAAAAATCTTCCAAATATATTTGAAACAATGTTTCCAAGAAATCAGTCCGTTCACAATTACCCAACAAGGCGTTCGAATGAGTTTCATTTGCCCTTTTTCAGAACTCTGCTGGCTCAGAACACCTTTATTTACGATGGGCCAAAGTTTTGGAACTCACTTCCTAATGATATTGTAACAGCACGAACTTTGAATTCTTTCAAGAATAAATAGAAATAATGTTTATTGAAATCTTATAACATATTACCGGACTAGGTTTGTGTCATTAGCTCAATTAAGTTATCACTTATCTTATATATATATATATATATATATATATATATATATGCATTAATCATTACACATCAACTATTTCTATCATGAGAGTAAAATAATCTGTCGAATATAAGTTCTCCTTAAATATGACAGTCATCGAACAATGCATCATTGTGTCTATTCTTTGTTTTCTTTGTTTTTAATATGTCCGCTCTTTTGTAGTTTTTCGGGTATAGTCATGTACCCAATCCTTATATTCACAATATCATTCAAGGGTGCGTCTTATTACTCCTATACATCCTGGAAATCTGTTTGCTTGTGTCCACGATGGCGTGTGTTGCAGTTTCATTTTCTTTTGTTTCCCTTTTCTCTTATTTTCGTTCTTTCCTGTTTTTTCATTTCATGTCAGTTGACATTGGTTTCTTTGATTTTGTATCATATATTTGTTTGTAGTTTCATGAAGCCATTATTTGCTTTTTATGTATTTCTGAGGGTCCCATATTGTACAAGCTTGGCTTTTTAGTGGGACCCTCCATTTCCATTCCCATCCGTGTAATATGCATATGTATATACAAAAGTACCTTATAAATGCAATTACGTCGTTAATCATCAACACATGTATCTTGTTGATGTACGTTTATCGAAATTACTACAAATTTGTTTTGTTTATGCATTGAACATAATTTCTCCTTATTAATGGAAATGAAAATAAAGTTGAACTTGAACTTGAACTTGATATGTTTTAGACGTACGACAAATGTGTCAGTGAACATGTTTACATGACGATTGTACATGCACATGATAACGTAATATTAGTAAAGTCGCAAAGCGTCGAAGTCCCGGGGATCGAAGAGAGTAAGCCTTCTCAAGCGAAATCAACTTTTCCTCGCGAAATTCGACCTGACCCCGACAAACGCGATGTTAAACTTCGAGTTATTCACTCCGTGATGTTAATACGTGTGTATTAAAGAAGCAAAGACGGATATGTTTGTCCATATCTACAATGTATGTCGACTAAACATGTTTGGTTTTTTTCACGAACTGATGTGAATACTTTCCACAGACTTACATTGACTGGATGGAAAAAACACTTCCTTGTATAGGCACCTACAACTAAACAAAGTATTATCGAATCCAAGTAAATCCATTATGGCCTCACGCGTATGCCATTGCGGATCATTGCTGGTCGCCAGCCAGAGTTTAAGGTCAGACAGCTAGTTGCTAGATGACCATAACCAGTTGTCACAATTCATCAGTTATTACCACAACCATTATGAACACTGATGTTTTCATGACTAAAATTGCAGATTTACAATTGCAGAAAACAATGAAAATGCAAAATATCGTGATATACGACCATAAATATACCCACTTTAAAACTTAATTGAATCTTCATATAGTGCTATGTTTTGTGACGCAATTATCTTACAACAAGACTCATGTGTGATTGAATTTTTCCGTATTCTAAGTGAATGGGATTGAACTTTTCCTCCGACTCATTTAAAAATTCGACTCAGCAAGTTAGTCTTAGTATTTTTGGGGTGATTACATTCTCCATGTTTTGTGTGTATGTGTGTGTGTGTGTGTGTGTGTATGTGTTTGTGTTTTTTTTTTCTAGTAAGGCGATTTTCAGCTCGACGGGGTTAACTGTTTTTTTTTTTTTTTTTTTGCCTAATATTTGTTTTATTTCATTCCCTTTCGTTGCTATATAAATTCCACTTTAATGTTTCATTATACAAAATCAAAATTCTGAACAAGAAGTGAACTTGAATCATGAAAAAAGAAGATGTATATGTAGGCCTACAATATATGTATATGAAATTATGTAGGCATACAAAATTCAAGCAAAATTAATATGCAAAGCATGACATATATCATGTATAATGAATACACTAATCAAATGTAAATGTAGCCTTCTATAAAACACACACACACACACACACACACACACTTTCCATCTGCCCATGAAACATGCAAAAACTTCTCTTCTCTTTCGTTATTTCCCTGATCTTTAATTTGTGATAAAGGTTAAGGGTTGGTCTTATACTGAGTATAAGACCAACCCTTAACCTTTCTTTCTCTCTCTTACCCGCCGAAGAGCTAAACAGGGAAGAGATTCCAAGACTAAAGTATGACTGCCACTGTCTTATGACAATCAGTTTGAGATCAAGAGCTTTGATTTCCCTTTTGGATACCATATCATTCAACATAATATCACGTCAGTTTTTTTAGTGACCTTCTTGCTTTCTTGCACTGTAGACAGTTCTTGATTACTCGTGTCTTCACAAAGTCGACACAATGGTCAAGAATACAAAACATAACGATAAGTTTCAATACACACAATCATATCCATTTACACTTTATACCAAAGATAAGATAATAACTTATCGATGCATGCGGTAAACTGTATAATGGTACACATGAATTGTCTATGCTTGCAAATTATAGAACAGCGCAGGTCAAAAACGGAATTTCACTTTTCTCTTATAGGAATAACCCGAACAATGAAAATGTGTCACTTTCGTTGACAGAGTTGATCATACCAAGCTGGGCAGTGATCTCCGACTTTGCTTGTACTGTGCCCGGATTGTCCAGCCCACGGTTGTCAATGACAAAGATGGACCTTGTCAGGTCCGCGAGCTTGCGATGCATTGTGTGACCACCGGCGTTTTCTTGGCTTGCAACCTGCAGCCACTTCGACCGCCGCAATTTTCCGTGCACTGCATACTTCAGGGAGTTTATTAGTGACGTCTTGCCACATCCCGTCCTCCCAAACAGACCAATGAATACCTTGTCAGGAAATTCAATTGTGTCTGGGCAGGCAACACTGCAGCCTGGTTTATAAGTTTCCACTTCATCCCGGAGTTCCAAGATTTCTTCTCTGCTCGATGCCATATACATTTTTAGCTGCAACCTAGACCGTGCATGAGGTAGTACACCGATCTTTAAACGACAAAAATGCAGCAGAGCGAAATGAAAATAGTTTATAGGCAAGTGCCTTCCCGCTCGGTATGAAAGAACTGCCAAATATGACCTTTGAGCTATCAGTATCATAGACATGAATACGTGAGACATCGAAGTATGCCTTTTAAATCAGACTCGAAACTCGGGATTGAAGACGTGTTGTTCGAACGTCGGGTTAGCATGATGCATAATATCGAGTGTTTATTCCCTTCTCTTCTCTATATCAATCTTTCAAAATGAACATTATTTCGTTAGACCACATTTAATTTAACTCAAGTCAGTTCAGATACATTTACATGTATTCCACTCAGATCAATAAGAAATACAAAGATACATTTACATGGAACACGACAGCTTTATACAGTGTTCTTAAATGAAAGCAATAATAAGGTAAACTGTTTTTGTCATAATAATCTCGACTTGTAAAGGATGAAAATCATGTAAAATGGTGACGTAAGGGCCTGCACAATATTATTGCATTACTTCTATAAAAGGGGATGCACCAATTATTCGAATGATTTGGCACTTAGTTATTTTAAGGTGCGACGGGCATGTGTTTGCCCATACCAAATTGCAGTAAGAGAATTAGGGGGTGATGAGTGTACAATACAACATTCGCAAGACATTTCGATACAAAATGGGACGGAGTCTAAATACCACTGCTTTTTGATACCTTTTTCTTTACTTTTCTTATGTGATAGTTCCAATTCAACTTTGAGCAGTGTTGAGTATACATAAACCCAAAGGAACTCGGTGTACTCAATCATAGGTATTCTTACACCATTCAATGTAATCGAAATCATAAAATCTTATACAATACTAAATATCATGTAGTTATATTTTTTTTTTCGGATTAACTGACAGTTTATTGGCATGAAACCATACACTCGACTCTTGCACATTGTCATTTGCCTGTCTTGAAGCTCATTCAAATCTTTGTTTTTATGAATTAGTATCGTCTGCGTATAATGAAGAAACGAAAACACTGAGAATGAATCCTCAGTGTTAATGTATAAAATGAAGAGGAAAGGTCCAATATTATAGCAATTAAGGAGCTCTGAGGAACACCACAGGAAATTTGTTTGGATTTGAAACAGACGATTTAAACGTAGTATACTGAAAGCGATTTAAGAGATAACTATTGAACTAATCATAAATAATTTACGAATACCATATCAGAGTGTCTCAGTTTTGATAACATAATGCTGAGATTAATCGTATCAAAAGAATTTAATAAATCTATGGAAATACCAATCATTAAGGAGTTCTCTTTAAATGTACCCACAATCGTGTTATATACAGTGATATATATCACACATATCAACCATCATTGTCATCGATTTGAGTACTTGATACGGGATCCAAATTGATTCCTACTCAATATATCATTTTTATCTAGAAATGTTATCACTCGTTTATAAATAATCCTTTCAAGCATCTTGGAAAACACGAAGAACCAAAATGTGGCGGTAATTACAGGATTTCCATTAATGTGGAAAGGAAAGGATGTATCAATTCATAAACTGCCAATGTACAACATTAGTTTTACTATAGTTTATCAAAAATTTACTTCATGGGTAAAAAGATGTTGTCATTCTCTGTCATAACCATTTTTATATTTCTTTACAAGATAATTATACGCAAAACAAAAAATAGAAATCCTCATAATAGTATATAAATAAAGCCTCTGTGCTGAACTAACACTTTGATATAGACGTAATCTTGAGACTATATAAAGTATGATATTGACATAATTTTATATCATGAAATTTCTCTGCAATTATCAGACGGGCAAATCCATTTAAAACAATCTGATGTTTATCTTCTTATGTGCACTATGCTTTTATTCTAATTACAATGTTACAGGATATCAAATCCATATTAATTTGCACAAAGATTGACACAGCTTTTGCTCTTCCTTTTTTATGCATCTGAAAACTTCAGAGGCAATAAAGAGAAACAACACACAACGAACATAATACATTTGGAACTGAATGCAGAGTGGGGAAAAACTTGAATGGCATCAAATCAATTTCAACTGTGTAAAGAGTATGCAATATCATGACACATTTTGCCTGCCTTTTAAACACAAATAAGGGCTCTGAATGGAAATATGGTAATAGATAAAAAATTAGAAAATATAATACTGTATAAGTCAGTATGCAACTATATATGTGACTGAGAATATTGATGGAATGTGGTTGAAAAAAAAAATGAAAAGAAAATTCCAAACACATGAAGAGACGTAATTTCATGACAGTGTGACAATGGGGAGCCATTAGAAAGAATTGTATCACATTATCAAATGATTTCTATTGCGGCCGGTAAAAGGCCATGATGTGTTTCTACGAAAGTGTGAAAGGGCCTTCATGAATAAGTGTTAATATCGAGGTGTGCAGTACGGGCCTTCCTGGACTGACAAATTTGACAGAGTGAACGTAATGTGTGTATGTCACCTTCAAAGACGTGAGGAAATTGGATGACTTCATTCTTCGTTCGAAGGTGCTCACAATAATTAATATGTTAAGCATTTTTTACTCGAGTAAACCTGTGTACACAAAGAAATCTTTCACAAATCACTGCGTGATGCTTTGAACAAAGGGAATGGTACACCATATTATTGTCACTCATTCATCTATAGAAAGCTGGGTGGGGGTAGATGATACATATCACAACCATTCATGCATTTATATCCAATGCCTTCAATGCACTTCCAAATTGAAAGCTTCACTGTACTATTCAGACATATTAAAAGACTGGAGCCCCCAACTGGAGCAGACTGCCGGGCACTATTGTCATCAAGCATTACCATTACTACATGCATACAGGACGTCTGTGTTATCTCCCACTAAAGTTTGCCTCTCTGTACCCTACTGCTTACAAGCAAAATTGTGCTATCACGTGAAGATGGTTATACAGTTATAAGCAAAATTGTGCTATTATGTGAAGAATAGTAATTATCCACCAATTACACACATTCACACAATCAAAATTGGATTGTTGTATCTCTCTCAGCAATATACGGTACTGAGAGAAGAAAATCAGACGAGAACAGAGATACATGCATGCATTCAAATATGCACATACAAAAAGTGCGAATAGACACAATAATTATGTCTGCATATGAGGAAAATATGAATGTCAGGGCCCCATGTCATCAAAAGTTGATACGATAGAAACTCTTGCTGGAATGGTAATTGCCATGGTAACAATAAAGAATGAAGCTTTCGATTGGTTGTTGCTATTGGAAGTTGACGTCCTAACATCTTTATGAAATGGGGCCCAGATGTAACAATCTCCTTCTCCCAATTGGGCAAAGAGACATCTGAAGTGCGCGCGCGTGTGTGTGACCTGTGTGTATGTACATGTATGTCTGTGCAGGGAGGTCCACCTCCCTGGTCTGTGTGTGTGTGGGGGGGGGGGGGGGGTGTAGAACTCGAGACATGGTAATCTCAAACACCTACAATGTCGATTTTCACACTCAAAGTGGCAAGTGCTTTTGAATGTTTGCCAATAAAACATGTATGGTAACAGGACTATGACCATGACTTCATGTCAGAGTGTGTGTACTTGCATGTGAGTATAGTGTGTTGTGTGTGTTTGTTGTCATTATTATTTTCGCATTCCACATTAAACTAAATAACATAGTACACCGAACGGATAAAAAAAAATCAAACTGTCGAGTTATTATTACAGAAAAGAGCAGTTGGCGGTCAAGATCGCATCACAACGAGCACGACTGAAGCAAAGCACTGATAATCATCGTTGTTCATAATGCTACTAAATCATGCACTATCCATTCACGATGAGGGTTTTAGAGGACATTTCATTCAAAAAGATAACATGCTGGTGAGTTAATCAAGTGGTGTATGCAAGAAAAGGGACATGGTAAAGTGCACAAGCAACAGCTACAGCCTGGGAAAGGACACTATAGTTAATTAAAGGTGAACATAGGCCATTATGTTCTCCCTCCAATAGTCATAAGCATATGAAAATCTAGAAATGTCGCTATGGCGACTGGTATGCCTCGGTCATAATCAATGGTTCTCCTGATAGGTCTATAGTAAAATGTCTTGACAATGTGTGATAACAGTTTCACATAATTGGCAAATATCAAAATCATAAAGGTTTGTCACAAATTTTTTGAATGTTCACTTTCCTTGAACTAGGTTTAATTGGATGAATGGCTACATTGTCTGAGAGTGCAGGTATTTGGGGATTTGAAGATTTTTATTTGACACTTGACCCTTTTATAAGTTTAGGGAAGAAGTGAAATTTGGCACTTTCACCTGACCTTTCACCCTGTGACCTTTGAACCTCTGGCAAGAAACTTCCATGATAATCTCTATTTGGTAATACATGCATACTCTTAAGTTTCAAGAAAAATCCTGAAGGCATTACATAGAAAAGAGGAAAATAGTGACATTTTGAGGAGTTGTCCTTAACCTTTGACCCATGACCCCTAAATTCCCTTAGGCTAGATAATCCCTGCCATAGTCATTACATGCATATACAACTAAGTTCCATGACGATACCTTGAATTATTTGTGAGATTTGGAAAAAAAAAAGTGAAATTTGAACATTTTCACTTCACCTTTGACCTTTGATCTCACGAACCGAAACTCTCTCCGGAATATTTTTATTTGGTATTTCATGTATACACTAAGTTTCAAGAAAATACCTTCCGGCATGGCAGAGATATCGGGGAAATAGAGACATTTTGAGCATTTGACCTTGACCTTTGACCTTGAGCATGTGCGCTCATAAGTTGATAGGCACAACTTTGCCCACTCATAAATATACATGCCAGGTTTTATTAGGGTACCTCAAACAGTTTTTAGGTCTCCGCTACGAAGTGTCGCATTATGTTTTCGGGTTGTCTGTCCATCCGTCCATCCTTCCGTCCCTCCGCCCTTCCGTCCGCCCTTCTGTCCGTCCGTCCGTCCTTCTGTCTGTAATCGATTTTGTGGACAGCGTAACTAAAACAAGGCAAGTGCCAAATTGTGTCTCGCCCATTCGCGTACAAGAAATTAATATTTTTCTACCTCCCAGAAGTTCATTGACCCGCCTATGACCTTTGACCTTGTGGTGACCTTCAACTCCCCAAGGGACATTTACCATCCAAGTTTGGTCACAAACGGACAAAGGGATTAAAAGTTATGAGCCATAATCGAAATGCACCATAAAAACTTAACATTGGTCCCTAAAAGTTTGTTAACCCCTTTCTGTGACCTTTGAACTTGTGATGACCTTCACCTCCCCAAGGGACATCTACCATCCAAGTTTGGTCACAAACGGACAAAGGGATCAAAAGTTATGAGCCACAATTGAAACGCGCCATAAAAACTTAACATTGGGCCCTAAAAGTTCGTTGACCCCTGTCTGTGACCTTTGACCTTGTGATGACCTTCACCTCCCCAAGGGACATCTCCCATCCAAGTTTGGTCACAAACGGACAAAGGCATCAAAAGTTATGAGCCATGTTTTGATCGTGGATCAAAAGTTATGAGCCATAATCAAAACGTGCCATAAAAAAAATAGCATTGGGCCCTAAAAGTTCGTTGACCCCTGTCTGTGACCTTTGACCTTGTGGTAACCTTCGACTTCTCAAGGGACATCTACCATCTAAGTTTGGTCACAAACAGACAGATACATCAAAAGTTACGAGCCATAATTAAACGAAACGCGCCCTAAAAACTTTACATTGGGCCCTAAAGTTCATTGACCTCTGCCTGTAACCTTTGACCTTGAGGTGCCCTTCAAGTTTGGTAAAATGTGTAACTTTGTATAACCACTCTTCCCTCCAAGTTTGATTGAAATTAAAATCCTCAGTAGAGAGTTATTCAAGTTTTTGTGGCATTATGGACAGACGACGGACGGACGGACGACGAACGGACAGACGCCGCAGGCGATGCCTTAGTCTCCCCACACCTCCGGTGGGCTCGACAAAAAATTTGAGATATCCGATTGAATCTTAGCATTTATAATAATGAGTGGGTGAAGTTCTGCCTATCAACTTTAGAGCGCACATGCTCAAGGTCAAAGGTTAAAAGGTCAAGGTGAAATGCTTGAAGTTCCACTGTTTTCCCCATATCTATGCAGTGCCTGAAGATATTTTCTTGAAACTTAGTGTGTACATGAACTACCAAATAATTAAGATTCTCCAGAGAGAGTTTCGGGTCGTGAGATCAAAGGTCAAAGGTTGTGTGAAAATCTTAAAATTTCATTCTTTTCTCCATATCTCACAAATGGTTAAAAGTATCTTCATTGAACTTAGTACACATGCATGTACTGACTGGCAGTAATTATCTAGGGAATTTAGGGGACAAGGGTCAAAGGTCATGGGGTCAAAGTTCAAGGTCAACTCCACAAAATTTCCCTATTTCCCTCTTATCTTGGCAATGCCTGCAGGATTTTTCTTGAAACTCAGTGCATCCAAGTATGTAATAGAGATTCTCTTGGAAGTTTCTTGCCAATAGCTCAAAATAATGTCAAAGGTCAAAGGTCAAGTGAAAGTGCTAAATTTCACTTCTTAAACTTGTAAATATCCGAATATATGTACTAAATTAGTAAATAGCCAAATAAAAATTCTCAATTCCCAAATATCTGCACTCTCAGACAATGTAGCCATTTATCCAATTAAACCTAGTTCGAGGAAAGTGAACATTCAACACATTTGTGACAATAAACCTGTTATTTTGATATTTTGCCAATTGTGTGAAACTGTTATCACACATTGTCAAAACATTGTAGCCTACTATAGACCTATTAGGAGAACCATTCATTATGGCCGGGGCATACAAGTCGCCATAGCAACATTTCTAGTTTAGTAAGATACGATATCCACAAAATTGATTACGGACGGAAGGACGGTCGGACAGACGGAAGAACAGACGGAAATATGGACGGACAGACGGACAACCCGAAAACATAATGCCTCAAGGAACATTTCGTGGTGGAGGTATGAAAACAACAACCAATTAACAGGCTTGCTACTCTTCAAATTATTTTGAAAGCGAATGACAGGTGTTCTGTTTTGCTGCTTTTTTTTCTTCCAAACATCAGATTTTGAATATGAGACTACTAAACACCCAAAGCACACAGAATTTCTCGGTATATAAAACTTCACTATGATAATATGATTGTTGTTGAAGAAGACACAAACTGTGACAAGACAGTGTTTCCATGCTAACCAAACTCTTTGTGACCAAAATTCTCGCCAGAATTCTTTATTCCACAAAATACACATCCCTTATTTTTGATCATGCAAATTCAGAAAATGTTCAAGTGATTTACAGAGCAGATTTAACTTTTGTTCCGCTACAATACAGAAATGCAAAATACCACACATTATTTTTAATGGATAATATAGACAACTTGTGTGAGTGTGGAAGGTACAATGGATACTTTTAGAAAAATGGGGGGGGGGGGAAAGAGACCGCATATGAAATGAAACTTGTACATAATACACTCAGCAAAAAAAAAAAAAAAATAAATAAATAAATAAATAAAAAAGTAAACACCTTTTCAAGTTTATACTATAGAATTTCGGGCTAAATGTTAATGTATTACATAACATAATACAAAATTTAAGGGAATTTGATTGGGGTATTAAATTCAATAAAAGGGAAACTTTACGCACGAGTGAAGACCTTTGTCTTTGTCTTCCGAGGCACTAAAGTAAAAATTGCTAAAATGAGCAAGTCATTGATGCGTAATTGTTCTTCCATTTAACAATAAGAACAAAAGACAATAAAAAAAAAACATGAATCCAGTGGCAAAAATTAACCTATGATCACTATATCTTTAAAGTCCAAAAGATCAACAAAGGCTAAAAATAACGCAAGAAAATGAAGAATTATCTGTCAAATCCAAACTCGAATGAAATGAGAGAAGAACCAATATTAACAAAATCGTTAGCATTTCAAATTGATTTCTCAAACTAGGAAGATTGTTCAAAAAATACTTGGTTCCTGAATTTGTGTAATGAATTCTTAAATTACTACATTGAAGCATGATGTAAAGATATTGTTTATTTAATCATCTTTGTGCCCTTACTCTGTCATTTGAAGCTCGAGTTGACAGAATGTTATTTCCCCCCTTAAGTTTCCCACTTTGATTTTGTTTGAGGTTATAAAGAGATAGAAAGAACCAAATCTTATTTTTGCTATTTCATTCATGTCTCTCATTGTGTTAAACAGGGCTTGTGTTCTTATTATCTTAAAGAGGATTTGCAAATGAAAGACAATACAGTGTATGTCAATTTTTGCAATTTTCACTTTTGTGCCTTGGAGGACAAAAACAAATGTGTTTCCTCATGCGTACAGTTTCTCTTTAGGCCCTATTTTGACCTACTAGGTTGACAGCCTATAAAATTACCTTTGATATGGTATATAATACATTACTTTTCAATTAAATCTTCTATGAAGCAGAAAATTATGAACTCGAAAAGTGTTTACAATACATTCTTTCTTGCTTTTTTTTTTTTTTTTTTGGCTGAGTGTAGATGGAAGAATATAGCTATCTTTCAATGCTGAAAATCTACTCAATTTCAAGTTCAAATTCTTAAGAAAGAAATCAATATGCATTTATCTCTTTCTCTTTCTCTCTCTCTCACGCATACACACACACACACACACACACACATGTATACACATCCTCACAAGCACCCCAACACATGCATGCTACATAAAAGATACACATCAATAATACACTAAAACTGATTGATATTTTAACAGTTCAACATCTGATTTAGTCTACCAACTTGCTACATTATGTATTCAACATGCCATTGCAAATACACAATTGAAGGCAATACGGGATTTCCATAATGTGGAAAGGAAAGGAAGCATGAATTAAACTATCAATGCACAACATTGGTATTACCACAGTTTATTCAAAGTTTACTACATAAGCAAAAACATGTTTTCAATCTCTGTCATAAACATTTTCCTCTTCCTTTACAAGATATGTGCAAAATAAAACTAAAAAAAAAAATAACCATACAATAACTATCTACTTAACTACAAAACACTTTGACATAATCTTGAGACAAAGTATAAATTTGACATAATATTATGTCCTGAAATGTGTCTGCAATTCCAGTATCAGAAGGGCAAAGCTAATTCTTAAAACAATCTGACATTTGTATTCTTTTGAGCACTTCCACCTTGACATTACTTACAACGTTACAGGGATGAAAAGTTCCTATTTGCACAAACACTGACACGGCTTTTGCTCTTCCCTTTTTGTGTGTCTGAAAATTTCTGAGGCAATAGAGACAAAAAAAAAAAAAAATACACAGAATGGAACATACATGGAACTGAATGCATCAGTGGGAAAAAAAAACAAACATGAATTGTATAAAATCAAATTCAAAATGAGCAGACAAGAGTATGCAATATAAACATGTATCATAATGCATTTTTGTCTTATCAAAACAAAAATGGGTTTTGAACAGAACTAGGATGGCAGCAGACGAAATTAAGAAAACACAGAATTCAGTGTTCAATAATATGTGACTGAGAATAATGATGGAATGTGGTAAAAAAAAAATTATTTTAAAACAGAAAACTACAAATGTATCTAGATCTAATTTCATGACAGTGTGGCAATAAGGAACCTTTTAGATTTATACAGGATATCACACAGTTAATAATGTAGCCTTTCAAAGGACACGATTTACTTCTATTAAAGAAATTGTGATTCAGTGTGAATATTGAAGTGTGAAGTGGTTCTCCCTAGACTTATAAATGAGACCACGTGAATATGTGTGTGTCCTTAAAAGAGGTGTGGAAATCTTTAAGAAACATTCATTTTTCAATTCATTCTTCATAGTGAGGTGCATCAAATAAGTATGAATATATAAATCAGTTTGGACTGAAGCAACTATCTTGCCACCTGTGTAAACAGAAATCTTTCACAAATGCATAAAGACTTTGCACAAAGAGAACAGTACACCACATGGTCGTTTTCCACTTATTCATCAAAACTGGGTGGGAGGGTTGATGTTACATAATGAATCTATTCATGCATTTACGCTACGTTTGCACTTCCAGATTGGAAATCTCAGTGCAATTCTTAGACATAACAGTAGACTGGAGCAGACAGCCCGGCACAATTGTCAAACAAGCACTGCCTGCACACAGGACAGAAATGGTCTGTTATCTACCACACAAGCTTGCCTCACTGTGCCCTACTGCTTACAAGCAGAATTGTAACAGCATGTTCAGATTAATAATTGTTCACCAACTGGTCACATTCACATGAACACATACAGGATTGTTTAACATCTCTCAGCAACATACTGAGGGAAGAAAATCAGATGAAAATAAAGACATAATGCATACAAACATGCACTCACAAAACATGCAAAGGAAACACGTCTGAGAAAAAAAAATATGGCGTATGTAAACATCTCCGTCTTCCACTTTATAGGCAAAGAGATATATTCAGTGTATTTGTCAGTGAAACTCCAACACATGAGAACTTCATTACACCTAGGTTCATGCGATCTCCACTCTTGCACTCAATTTGACCAGTGTAGTGTCAGTTCAGAATGTTTGCCCCCTAACATTTTGTGTGGATCAGGACTATTGATGTGTAATTGGTGCATGACCATGATTTCATATCAGAGTTTGTGTACATACATGTGAGTGTGGTGCATATGTGTGCGTTCGTTTGTCGTCTTCATTTCTTTTATAAGCCACATTACCTCGTGAATAATGGGGTACAGTGTACATGTATGAATTTCCCAAACTGCCGAGTTATTGCAGAAAAAGCAGTTGGCATTCAGTCAACTCAAATCGCATGCTCCGCTTGAAGGAATGAGAAAAGAGCGCAGGACTGATACAAAGCAATATCATTATTGTGCATCATGCTACTGAATCATGCACTATCCATTCATGATGAGGGTTTTAAGAGGACATTTTATTCAAAAAGTTTGCATGCTGGTGAGTGAATCAAGTGGTGTATGCAAGAAATAGAACATGGTAGAGAGCACTTGCAGACAGCTACAGCCTTGGAATGGATACTCATCAATTAAAGGTGGACATAGGTCATGTTCTTCCTCCAAAAGCTATCAACATCTTAAAAATCAACTAATAAACAGACTTGCTACTCTTTAGATTAGATATGAAATTGAACTACAGGTTTTCTGTTCTACTTTTCCTCCCAAACGTCAGGCTATGAATATGTGATCCACCTAACAGTCATAGCATACATTAGTTTCTTGGCATATACAACCACTATGCAATAATTTATGACTGTTGTAGAACACATAACAGTGACAAGTGTTTCCACAATTATGTATATGACATATTGCCTACCATACTATTTTGTGACCAAACAGTATCACCAACTTGAAGGCGAAATGTGTGACATACTAATAATTCTTTATTCAGTGATTCACATTTATTCCACAAAATACACATCCTCTCCTTGGACCATGCAAATTCAGAAATATTCAAGTGATTTACAGAGCAGATTTAATTTTCCTCTACATTACAGAAAGGCAAAATACCACACATTATTTTCACAGGTAATATAGACAACTTGTGTGAGTGTGGAAGGTACCATAGCTACTTTTAGAAAAATGGAGGGGAAAAAAGAGACTACAATCGAAATGAAACTTGTAAATAAAAAATGCAAGAATATAATTATCTTTCAATGCTGATATGTACATAGGATATGTTTTCTGTTATTTTCCTCCACAGCAATTTCACAGAAATGATTTTCAAGAGTTACAGCACAAGTAATCAATGTCCCTTTCCTGGAATCATTCTACAAAGACACATGTAATTCTATTGGAAACATTTTTCTTTTTGCAACCTGTCTTTCATACATTGGTGATGGTAAAGTGAGGTGCTTTTTCTGCACTGTGCAGTCCTTGAAAACACTGCTGTGAGCATTATATTACTCACTATGATGGCAATCCCACCCCCTTCCCTCCCCCATGAAAGAAATGGATGTGTCCAGTTTCACTCCTGTCCACTTTGTGCAAAGTTGTCTCCGGCTTCTTCCATTACGAAAAAAGGGTGTGCACAACTCGGCCTTGCCAGGTGGGACTCAATCATGCGATGGCTGTGGCTTCAGGGAGGAAAGCTTCCCAATATTGGATGAGCTAGAGATGAATTTAACAGACAGAGAGAGAAAAAAAAAAGAGTTTTACAGTATGAGAAAGCTGTATTGGGCCAAATTATATCAAACTACTTTGACATTTGCATTGTAACAAAATGATAAAAGTTTTGTCACACAGAACATCAATCCATTCGAAATGCCCCAGTAAACTGTGAACAGACAGGACAAATGAAGCACGGGCTGCAGAAATTCAGTATCACACACTATGGTAAATATGAGACTTCATGTTGGGAGATTGTTGGAAGCAAAACTCATGTTTTGGGTTGATATAGCAGTTGTAACCCATTCTCCTTAAAACTTATCATTGTAAAGTTCTTGCATTTCACAAACGCTTGATGTGACAAGTCAAGTTTTCAATTCAGTAGGGATTGCATGCAGTTCAATGGCAGGCTTGTTAGGTAATGACATTATAACCTTTTCTAATTTTAAAGATCTGTGCTTAACTTTAACATCAGCACATGAAAATATATGAGCAGCTTTAAAATTCCATCAATTCTGCATTTAGCCTGATTTTGAGGAAGCACCTATTATTTTAGTGCTCTACTTCACACTATTTCATCAAGCTAATTTGAACATGCTGTAGAGCTGCATCTTCAGACCAATCTGAACCACCTACCTGTTGCTGATGGTTCATCAGTGATTCGAGGTACTTGATGACCACTGTACGGAAATCACGCACACGGTTGCTCTAAGGATGCAAGCAGACAGAAAAGAATTGTTACTTTTGGAGTGTACACAAGGTAATTCACATCATTCAAGTCATACCATCAGGTGTGACTGACATGGGTGAATTTCATGTTCAGAGTCTACTTAGAATTCTTAATTCTACATTATTTATCCATACCTAGTACTAAATGAAGTTGCCAATGACAGGTCAAATTACAAGTAGGTACATGCATATTACATGGGTTACTGAAAGAAAAGTACATTCAGGGAAGATTGCAAACCCCATGTAATTACCTCTGGACTTTGCAACTGTAACATTCCTCAATAGCATATAAAAATACTTTTCATAGTGTAAATTTTCTCCGTGTTGGAATTTTATCGCATTTGCACAACCAGAAACTTGCCGAAAGTAAAAGCATGCAAATATTCTTGCTTGCTATATGCTCCAGTATGTTCATTTCTCGATTCTGCAAAATCAAAAATACCTGAAAGCGCGAAAAATTACTTACACAAAAAATATCCACCTTTACAATACATCACTCTACGTGTTCTCTCCCATGCTAGTCATCATCTTTTTAAGGCATCTAGGTGACACAGTTTCAGCTAGTACTCAAGATGTACATGAAGATATTATGTTAAGTGGATATGTCAAGTAATCTCGGGCATAAATAACAATCCTCAATGGACTGACAATTGCACAACTAGGGTGCAGAAACTCAGCCAAAGCAAAAATGGTTCCAAAAACACTACATTTATGGTCTGATGAAATTGACCTGCTTTCACAGAAACTCATTATACTAAATCAGAATTCTTCCTTGGTCAAATCTTCAGTCGAATGCTACTGATTTTAATTCATTGAAAAGTCAGGAGCATGTGTTCAAGAGTCTTTGTAACTTCATATTTCAGTTTTCAAGCATTGCATATTGGGCCCAGATTTTGGTAAATGGACGCTCTCTGTAAATAACAGCAAAATTAACTAAAATCTTTACTGTACATCACTTAATGAGTTTTGGCACAGCTGATGGATTGGTTCATGGCAACCTTACCTCAAACCTCTTGATCTCTCTTCGTAGTGTTTTGGAAACCGTTTCAAAGTCTTCCTGACCCTTCACCTCCTTGTTTGTCCACTGGAAGTGAGAGAAAAAACAATAGCAAAAGAATTTTGAACACTACTAACAGCCACACAAAGTGTTAGTTGACAGTCATCTCTTTTATCACACAGTCAATTGACATCTGCCATCTGGTATACTAACCTTTCAAAAAATGGCAGGGCCATACAGAGATAATGATAGATTTTAGAGCACTATTGCTGAACTTCCCCTGCTCATATTGCACTCTCTCTTATTTTATTTCCCTTTTAGCAATACGAAAAGGGACTTGCAATAAAATAAATGCTACAATCATCCCCTAAAGCATTCTTTCTGATGGACTCATCTTCAGTATTTTTTTTTTTTACCTTTATGAAGGCATAAATCACAAAGCACTCTAAACACAAATATGACTACATTATACAAGAGTATTTATGATATTTGTTCAGAAAGGCTTCATCACAGATTGCATCTCTCCTTTCCAGACAGAGTTAAAACAAAAAGAAAACTAGAAATCTCGCTATGGCGACTGATGCCTCCGCCATAATGCATGATTCTCCCAATAGGTGTATAGTGCAATGTCTTCACAATGTGTGATGACAGTTTCACATAATAACTGGCAAAACATTGAAATGACAGGTTTGTCAGAAATATCTTGAATGTTCACTTTCCTTGAACTAGGTTTGCTATAATTGTCTATTAAAGAGTGCAGGTATATGTATTTGGGGAATTGAGGATTTTTACTTGAATCTGACTGACCCTTTTATAAGTTTATGCATTGAGTAATTTTCAAGGTATGAAGAAAGAGTGTAATTACAGTGTAAAATAGATTCTTTTTTTTTTTTTTTGCATTTAAACCTGGGCCATGTTGCATAAAACCCTTACCGCTGGACTTACCGCTCCTTTCTAGCGGTAAGTCTTCAAATTAGCGGTAAATTTTATAATCCTTGATGCTGATTGGCTGTGACGCCTAATTTTGACGGTAGTTACCATTGAAATTCAATGGTAAGTTTTATGCAACGGGCCACTGGCCTTGACCCTTAACCTTTGACTTTTTGGCAGGAAATTTCCAAGAGAATCTCCATTAGGTAATACATGTATATAAAGTTTTAAAAATAATAATGCAAGCATCGCATATACTAGTAAATAAGGGAAATAGTAAAATTTTGAAGAGTTGACCTTGACCCTTGACCCCTGACTATTGACCCATGACCCCTAAATTCCCTAGATAATCCCTGCCAGTCAGTACATGCGTATGTACCAAGTTCCATGATAATACATTGAACCATTTGCGAGAAAAGTGAAATTATGACACGAAAATCTCTCTGGAGAATGTTTGGTATGCAGTTAGTACATGTCTACACTAAGTTTCAAGAAAATACCTTCCGGCATTGCATGGATATGGGGAAAATAGCAACATTTTTAGCATTTGACCTTGACCTTTTGACCTTTGACCTCTTGCCAATGTCACTAAAATCTACTCAACTAATTGCCCCATCATACATCATCCTTGGACCAAGTTTGGTGAAAGCTGCTTCATCCAGTTTTGAGTTATCACGTACACTGATAAATTTCCGGATTTGACCTTGATCTTTGACCTTTGACCTCTGTCTGATTTCACTCAAAAATTAATCAAGTAATTGTCCCACCATACATCATCCTCAGACAAAGTTCGGTGAAATTTGCTTGATCCAGTCTTGAGTTATCGCGTAAACAGATACAATTTCATGATTTCACCTTGACCTTTGTCCGATTTCACTCAAAAATTAATCAAGTAATTGTCCCACCATACATCATCCTCGGACAAAGTTTGGTGAAATTTGCTTAATCCAGTCTTGAGTTATCATGTAAACAGATACAATTTCATGATTTGACCATGACCTTTGACCTTTGGCCGATTTCACCCAAAATCTAATCAAGTAATTGCCCCATCACACTTTATACTTGGACCAAGTTTGGTAAAATTCCAGTCAATATTACTCAAGTTATCGCATAAACAAATGCGGACGTACGGACGGAGGCATAAAAAAAAGGGAAAAAATCACATCCCTGGAAAGTTACATATGTACAAATGAATCACTTGTATTCAGACAGTGTGAAAACAAACATTTTGAATTATTTCACTATTACACTTACATTGAAAGTACTGATACAATTTGTATTCATCTCAAATTTTTTGTTTGTGTACTGAAAGAAAGGAAAAATGTACAAACAAACAAACAAAAAAACTTACATCTTTGATTTCTTCCTGGACTTGCTGAAGCTTCTCAGGTTTGCCGCTGACCTTGAGCTTGGCCTCCAAATCTCGCTTCTTGGACAGCGTTGTCTGGGCGTTCTGCCATGTCAGGTAAGACTTCTCACGCTCACGGAATGCCTCCTAAGATTTACAAATATGAGTGAGATTGGATTCAGTCACACAGAAATGGTACATGTTTACTTTGGATTTAGAAAAAAAAATAGAAGAGATAAAAGAAATGATGGAAAGAGCTTTCTCTTCATTCTTGCAATTCATGTCAGCATGAGGAATGACTGATTGCTCCTCTTGTCCAGAGATGAGCACAATGATAAATCATATAACCATTTGAATATATCAAATACAAAATTCAGAAAAGAGAAGACATAAAATAACATTTAGACAATTATAGCGATGACAACAATTACAACTCACGACAATAATGACAGATATTGTAATATGACAATGTTACAAGATCATTAAAAAATGCAAAAATACTCAAACACAGCATTGAAAAACAGGGATAATCAAATCAAATTTTACTAATCAGAAATCAAGCAAAATACTTCATGCGCTGTTGGCCCCTCTTTACATAACAAAATAAACTCCCCTAAAAGAAGGTGCAGGTATGAACCAAATGGAAGCTACATGTATGCAAATTTCAAAGGGACAGCCTTATACTCACCCTCACTGCTGCAAGAAGTCCAATGTAGTCCTTGAGGAGCTCCGAGAGGACGTAGAAGTCTGTGGCCGCCTGGTTGCTATGCAACGCCTCAATCTTCTCCTCCGTCTCGGCCAGCTGGGAGATGGCCCGGGAGAGGGCTGTGTGCTCCTCCGAGTTGCCCAGCATGGCTGCACTCTTGGCAAAGCTTGAGGTGGTGTTGGCCAGCTCTGATAGAAATGGAGAAGGGGGGGGGGAGATATCGCAAATTAAGTAATCACAGAAGGAATCCTCTCAGCATAGGAAAGGGCCATAGACTGTATATTGACTGCTCCTTTCATTTCCACGTCTCTATGTGACAGCATGAAACAAATAATACACACTGGCATAACCCCAGTTGACCTTTGGATAAGTTTGAAAATTATACACGTATGTTGTCTTCACTGGAGCAACATTCCAATTGTCATGAGAAAAATCTTTGCACTTCTAGCTCAGGCAGTTTATTCCTACATCACAATCAAAGAAGAGAGGATCATCATGTAAAACATTCAAAGAAATGTCTCTGAATTGCTTTGGAGAGACTGTTCAATCTAGCTATCTCTAGCTCTAACTTCTCCCCTCCTTTCGAACCCCTTGATGTGATACTTATAATAGTAATAGTAAACAGGTCAAAGCCATCCTTTATAATAATTAAGGTGCAGCAAGAGGTCAACCACAAACAGCTCATGAAACAAAGAAAGAGCTACCGTGTAGAACGAGAGGACATGACTCTACACAAATGCAAGATTGAGCAGGTATACATTTAGTCTGATCTTGATAGAAAAAAAAAGGGGGGGGGGAATCAGATTTGCTTGGATGTTCATTTCCAAGCAAAGGTGCTGCAACACTGCCAAGGACATGAAGAACAAATTCAAACTCCATCAGTAAAAGCAGACTGTATATCTCTCACAACAAAGTCTACTGTCCTGACAATACAGAGAGTTTCTTGCTCTGCACTTTATTCTGTACACATCTCTGTACTTCAGTCAAATGGCCTGGTGGAGTCCATTCAGGTACTAGTAGGACTTTCTTATTAGCATGTGGGCACACATTCTGTTCAAATGATTACATGGATCTTAATTTCCCAATTCCATGCATGCCTGTAATCCAGATGGATTTGATTTTGTTTGTTTTTTCTTTTAGTTAAACCTGGCATATTAGGATCAGAAAAGTTGGTTGAACTTCTCACCTTTCCGTCCGCTGACCATGCTCTCCACACTGGCATGAAGCTTCTTTAGCTGGGCATCCAGGCTGTCAATCATGTGCTGCTTCTCTTCAAACCACTAACAATTGAAACCACAAAACACAAACACAGTTACAGATTACACTAAATAGAATATAAAGCAAAAATTTCTACCACAGAGCTCCTTTCGTTCATACAGTACAGTGACAAAGCTTAAGCTTGAGCATAGCTACAAATAAAGCACTTCGTAAGAGTCTACTTTGGTTAAAGATGACCTTTTAAGAATGAAAGAGGTTCTAATGAGATGAATAAATCCCTCAGTCTGAAAACTTAGAATACCCTTTTGAAAAGCACATGGGAAACAACTTGCATAACATCCCTATGTTCACATGGTCATAATTATCTACTGTATTCTGCTCCTTTGTATTGTGCCAGTTTCAACAGCTATCTATTTATGTGTGACCTTCCTAGTTTGTCATTTTGCCACATACAGCTCTTTAAAAGATAATGCATTGTAAAACAGTGGACATCTTTAAAGATCAGACTCTAGAGAACAATGAGGAAAGTTTTTCTTCAATTCACAAAGGTACAGGTAGTTGCATGTACACATCATATCTAGTTCGACTATCAATCTTTCAATCACATATATGCATGTGGCAATTCACATATTATGCAAAGAGCATCTGGGGTGGTATTCTGAACACCGTTTTATCTCTGTTGTAACTTGTGTTGTAAGTCTGTGAGTTACAACACCGCTAAAACAGTTGTAAAATGGTATTCTGAAAACTGTTTTAATGGTGTTGTAAGTCATGATAACCACGCCCATCGCAATAATCATATCCAATAGGAAATATGTGACCCGCTGCAACAAAAGGATCCAAAAGTCGGGGGAGGACAATTTTCTAAAAATGACATGACATTATTCCCTTACTCTTCCACTTTAATGTCATATATAACATGACTAATAAAAGTACTTGGTTGCGGAGATATTGATGATTTATCAGCGCATGTCGAGTGGTTTAAGAAATCAGCGTTTCGAGAAAACCACCTTCAAAGTTTTCCTTCCGACGCTATCATGATCAAGGGGAGGCTAGACAGTTTTCATCGTTTGACAATAGAAGGTACGCTCCTAGCAACCGCCGTGATGTTCATTCAAGCTTAGCGCCAGCGGTCTACGCACGACCAATCAGTAACCAGGATGCCACGCACTGACCAATGAGATCACTCCCTCGTTGCTAGGGGCGGAGCCTACAAATTGTAGCTGCAGCACTAAATCCAAATCTTCGGACGGGTTTCTGTTCCGTTGAAAGTCGGAAAATCATGGCCCAGAAAAATGCTATTTTCTTGCCTTTTCTTTAATCATTTAGCTTCCAAATTTTGGCAGATGATAGAAGATACATTAGGCTACAAAATTATGTCAAAAACAGAAATCTGAACATTTTGACGGATTTTGATGATCTGACTTCAAACTCGATTTTCTCTGCTCACCTGTCAGCGACTTTAGGATCCTTTTGTTGTAGCGGGTCACATATTGTTACAAGTGACATCTGAGACATGTCAACCAATAAGATTGCTCCCTTGGGCAAAACGCGCCTTGCTTAACTATGCGCGTTCTAACAAGCGCTCATTCTCTGGCGTGCGCACAATAGGACAATGGCATGCGCAGGTAAAGAGAGCCAGAGATAAAATATAACAAAAAGTTACAACAGCTTGATCATTCGTGCCTTCTTACCGGTTTTCACGTATGTGGTTGTTGCTGTGGGGGGGGGGGGGGGGGATTGAAAAGCTATCTCAGATTGAGTTTGTTTTTTTTTAATTTGGAATTTTGTTTAAATAATAATAAAATATTCCTCATGAGAGGAATCCAAATTTCATGGTTTATGGGGAACTAGACGCTTCAAAATTAAAACAGGCACTTGCAATGCTATGTTTTGTTTTGTTTTGTTTTTTGTACAGGCTTGTCCATTAGACAGATGGGAAATTGTCACGCTTATTGTGTTTTGCTAACTATTCACTGTTTCTTAACGGCACTCACAGCATTCAGAAGATTGATTTAAGTTCTTGATAATTGGGAAAATGTCCAATGTCCGCTTTTTGAAATTTCACGTAAAACAAGCGCTTATTAAATACCTTTTGAAACACCCAAGGGTACTGAAAATGAATTCGTGTTGGTAAATACAGCTGTATTATGAAATCATGTAAAAATTGTTAAATATTTTGAAAGATGAATAATCATAAACGGTTTCATAAATAGAGTTAAATGACTTTTACTTTTTTATATAAAAATTGAGTATAATCCACAGGAAACTTTCTAAAAGAATGTCTTTTGCATGGTATCGGAAGTTTTGCATATAAGCTTGTGTTTTAGTGCTTATAATTAAGATAAACTGCCGGCAATGCCTGTAACCTTTCTGTAGGCATCCATGTGTTTGTGTTTTTACCTATGTGCATAAATGCTATGCGTGTACATGCAAGTTTACTGTTACAAAATTTTGTATTGTAAAATGAGTTTACATTTTGCCATTTTGTACATACAGTTCAGCCAGCGATCAAGTTCCCCCTAGATCGCGATCAAGGGCGATCAGTGATCGCATACGCGATATGTCGCAATCAATTGATAGTATGCCGAATTGCATACAATCAATGATCGCGTATGCGATCACTGATCGCCCATGATCGCGATCTAGGGGGAACTTGATCGCTAGCTGAACTGTACATTGCGTTTATATTTTGTTAATTGTTGCTTATTTTGAACTCGCATACAACATTGAGTAAATAAACTATTAATCTCACTATCTAGTAGAAGTTAAAATGAAAGTTACAACAGAGTTACAACACCTTCCACCCTGTTTTATCTCAGAAGCATAAGTTTGCACGTGGTGAGAGTTTCAACAGAAGATAAAACAGTTTTCAGAATACCGTGTAATCTAATGGGTGCATAGGTTTGCGCCCAAAATTACGCGCGTGCGGATACCTCAAGACAATGATATGTGCAGGCAAAGAGAGCACGAGATAAAACGCAAGTTACAACAGAAGTTACAACAGAGATAAAACGGTGTTCAGAATACCGATTTGTTACAACAGACTTACAACAGAGATAAAACGATCTCAGAATACCACCCCTGATAATCAAGGCATGCTGACACCCTGCCAAATGTGTGTACCAGGCATGCCTATCATACACTGTCTTGTTTTAGTCCATGGAATAAATTTCAATCATTGATTTGTTTTAAACTACTCACTTTGAGGTCAATGATATAATTATCAAAACTTTGTTACATACAGTTGTACTTCTAGATAAATGTTTTGACAAAGAACCAAATAACATCTCTTTCTACTACACAATCTACTCCAATACACCCAAAGTAAAATATACATTATAGGTCATTATCAAAGTGCTCACTAAGACTTTAGCACTTGAAAAGTGCAGACCTCCGCTAAGAGCTCATTTCCACCAACAGGATCCATATAGTAATCCCGGTCAATACCAAAGTGCAATCATTTGTTCTTTTTGTCAATATTAATCTTTCCTGAAAATTTCATTCAAATCTGTTTAAAAAAGTCTAGAGTTATTTTGCAGACAGACAAACAATTTAATGCTGTCAAAAGCATTAACCTCCATAAAGGGATTACACAGATGAGGATTCAGCTTATAACGTTTTGCGAGATATTTAGAAACCACTCTATGAAATGTTACAGAGCATACAATTTTAAGAGGAGTCAAAAGTTTATTCGCTGAAAATCAGTTTTTCAGTTGACTGAGATATTCAAAAACAAGGTGAAACAAAGAGATCGTAATAAAAGATGTGGCCTCTTGGATTTTATTAGGATCCCTTTTTTGGATATCTTGGCCATTTCAATACTAATTTCAATCAAATAAACATTGAATCCCTCTTGGAATTACATGCTCTTTCACATTTCATAAGAGGTTTCTCATTATCTCACCAAAATATGTTATAAACCTGACATTAGGTCTCAACCAAAACTATACAATACCTTAAAGAGGAGGTAATAGTAATAAATACAAGTTCCACATAACCCATGAACACAAAAGTCTTCTCTAGAGCAAGCTTGCCTGATCGGATTCGTTCATCCTTGAGACAACCTTGGAGGCGCTGTCGACCACCTTGGTGAAAGCTCTCATGACTCCAGCACCGCTCAGAGCCGATGTACTGGTGGCCTTGGGCAGCTGGGGATCACAAAGAGTAGAGAAGAGAGATATCACTTGATCCATGCACCACAGCATCTGAACAAAGACTTCTGATTCTCTCCCAAAGGAACTTACAAGCTGTACTATTTATTATACTCTCTTATATGTTCTCTCTCCCTCTTTCTCAGCCTCAATAATTTTCTTATCTTATTTGTGTACAGTGTACTTGTCTACACAGGCTCATATATGCTAAGTTTTCCTCCTCTTTTATGTTGGCCACTATATTTGACATAGGAATATGTAAAACATTTCAGTTATTTTCTCAGTAAACATACAAACAAGCAATAAAGATCAAATGTGACTATGCATCACAAAACCAACAAAAAGTCGCACACCCTCGTTTTACAAGAAGACTCAAAATAGGTGAAATGGGTCAACCTAGTCAATCTTGAGTTTTTCATATTTTCAGAAAGAACAATTCTTCTTCTACATTGCTCTACAGTTTGGGATCATAAAACGAATGGGAATTGCATTTCTAGCAGTTTTTTCTAGAACACTTATTTTGTAGAATATTGTATACATGTCTTAAAGGCCCCTTTTCATTTCTTAAAAATCTTGTATACGCTCTTCACTTTCAACTTTAATAACTTTTGAAAAAAAAAAAAGAAGCTACTGCTTTGAAAGTTGGTATTAGTAATGGATTGAATGTGGAATGTGGTAAAAGCATGCCCAATTTCAGCTTAATCTGATACCTAATCTCTTCATTGTTGTTGATAGGGTGTGTTACATCCTGTTTTTAATCCCATTTATTGCACAGCTAGCACAGCTTGCGAGGATTAAACGCTTAAATAGACCCTTTATTTGGAACCTCTTTTCTCAGTACACACTTTTCCAGAGTGAGTACTTTCTTTCCAGTATTTAGATAGGTTAGGAGAGTCAATTTCAATTGAGTTATACATCATTTTAAAGCTTAAAATCTGCTCTTTCAGAATCTGCCCTTAACTAAAAATCCATGTCTGGCAACTTTTTGTTGGTTTTGTGATGCAGGGTCACACATACGGTATTTGATTACAGCAAACCATTCCTAGTATTACAAAGCCACATGCTGCTTTACACAAATATCTTGACTGCTGTCTGCATGTTACCCTACTTGTAAACCTGTGCAAAATCCAATTTATGTAAACTCAATTCACATAGGATCCATCATGATCAAATATCACTTGCGTTATTCGCATTTGAAATTAGTGGGAAGGCTTTAATAAAATGCGTCAAATGGCATTTTTTTCCCCATTTTTTGTTTCGTTTTGGTTTGTTTTGTTTTGTTTTTGATTTGCACAAAAACAGCTCCTACATGTACACACAAGAGTTTTCATTGGTTTTACTATATTCCTTGCATTTCAAAGTGTCTTGCTATACATCGGTCTGAAACTGCTTTTTGGCAAACTTCTACCTAGTCCTGGAGCATATAGTCATGTCTTCAATGAAGTCTGTCGCCCTGAGTGACGACATTATCAGCATACTCCCTCATGAACTCTATACTACTGACAGAACATGTTTAGTTTTTTCAAAGCATGGGAACACTTCCCTATAACATACATGTATCAACTCACATTCCAATCTAATAGTATTCAATAGTTGCTAACATTTGAAAATAATACAACTATGGAGATACTTGAATGCTACGTAAATCTCAATTGGCAAAAATAATTTCCAAGTCAGAGAGATTTTTTTTTTTTGCCTGGACATGAAGAAATTACACCCCCCCCCCCCCCCCCCAACCCTGGGAACCTCCTGTAAACTCCAGGATACTTGGCAGCTCTGAATTCCAGCATGACTTACATCATCCTTTTCAAGGAACTCTCTGAAGTCAGAGTCGGTGTAGAGGATGGGGTGAGCCGCAGTGCGATTGAGGAACCGCTCCAGCGCCGCCCTCCTCTTGCCGATGAACTCCATGGAGTTGGTCTGTTCCTGCGACTTGGACATCTTCCACTTTGGTCATTCCTGGAAGAAATGAAACAAAGATACTCACTAAGTTTGGCTGTGCTTGACAATTTCACACCTATCTTTCTGGTCACTGGGTGAATGACAGGGTTTTTTTGGTGGGCTGATTAAAAAATATCAGTTGCCACATCGTGTACACACCAAGCGCACACAAAGACAGTGCATTTAAGTTTCTTCATTGTGAGATTTTCTATACAGTGCAATTCTGAAGAAGGATGCTATTTCCTAGTGTTAAACATATAAATATAACTCTGATTCCCCATTTTCATTGTCCTCTTATGTACAATCAACATTTTGATTCCTTATTAAAAAAACAACAACAAAATATATATCATGCTCATTTCTCCTGGCATTTCAGTGGTACACTCACTTTGCACTCTAACCAAATATTAAAATCTAAATCAAAGCAGATATAACTTAACCCGTTGAGGATGAGTCCCGAGTATACTCGGGCAAACGTCTATGGGAAATGCATATTGCAGCAAAATCAGACCGTCCTCAACAGGTTAATATGTAATAGGGTAATTCCATGAAGTTGGGGCAGTGTCCATGTAGCATCGTGATATTTGAAAAATACATTTCAGCATAACTCAATATTAATTATGCTATACATTTATTGTTAGTAGGCTTTACATTTGCATTGAGGCCACACATTTTCTTGAAAACTTTGTGCCATTCAGACTCAATTTTGATGAAGTTATTAAACAATATGTAACGGTGTCCTGTAGCATCGTGACGTGTCCATGTAGCATCGTGATATTTTAAAATTTGGTCTTAAGAGACAAATTATGGCAATCAGCTTGACCAAAATTTGATGTAATATGCATATTTACTAGATTAGTCAGGTAGCCAAATATCTCAAATTTCCTGTACAGAGTTTTCATTTTAAAAGAAAATTACAAAATGTATCACGATGCTACGCGGTGTCCTTTTTTGTTACATTTGGTGGACACCGCGTAGCATAGTGACATTTTTTGTAATTTTCTTGTAAAAGTAAGACTGTTGACTGGAGAGTAAAGATATTTAGCTATCTGACTAATTGAGTAATTATGCATATCATATCAAATTTTGGTCAAGCTAATTGCATTAATTGTCTTTTAGGACCAGATTTTAACTATCACGATGCTACATGGACACGTCACGATGCTACAGGACACCGTTACATTTTTTAAAATAACTTCATTAAAATTGAGTCTGAATGGCACAAAATTTTCAGGAAAATGTATGGTCTCAATACAAATGTAAAGCCTATAAACAATATATGTATAGCATAATTAGTATTGAGTTATGCTAGAATGTAACACTTTGTGCCCCAACCTCATGGAATTACCCAATATTCAAAAACTGCCATGCTTGCAATAAAGGAGCTGTATACAAGTATTAAAACTGTCATATCATAATATTTCCTTTTAGTGGCTAGTTAATGCTAATACAATGATCACCACCACA